>NC_044066.1:10543029-10558029 GCF_902167405.1 Gadus morhua | reverse complement strand
TGGCAGCGGTGCCCACAACAGGCTTTATATGGGTATTAAAGTGGACACAACCGATGCCCAAATAAAACCACTTGAGCTGTACACACAACAGTTATTAAACAGCAAACAGACACATCTCTCTCCTGGTCTACCTGTGGGACGAGCCAAGTGCTGAATAAGCATCTGCCTCCATCTTCTGGTTCTTGTGCTTCTGGGCCAGCTTGAGCTGCTGCTGGTAGAACCGCGTAGCCGCCGGAAGATCTCCCCGACACACACACACATCCCCCAGGTTCCCCAGCGCCCGGAACGCCGCCTGCCAAACACACACACACAAGCATGCATTCACGCACACACACAGACAAAAACACACAAACACAAGCACACACACACAAGCATGCACACACACAGACAGACACACACACACACACACACACACACACACACACACACACACACACACACACACACACACACACACACACACACACACAGACACACACACATACACAAGCAAACACACATACAGACAGACACACACACACACACACACACACATACACAAGCACACACAAACGCAAGCACACAAACACACACACACACACACACACACACACACACACACACACACACACACACACACACACACACACACACACACACACACACACACACACACACACACACACACACACACACACACAGACGTATTGATCACCATCCAAGGTCTCTTAGTGAACACCTGGCCAGATGCAGAAAGGTGTTGGTGAATTGTTGAACGTCTTCATATCACAGCGGCATGTGGTGAATTGATTTAAAAATTAAAATAAAAAAGCACTTTGAAATCTACTGTAACTTTACGCTCAAATTGGTTAAATTAATAACATTTGTAAGAAAGTAGGACGCATAGAATTGCAACTTTTTTTCTGATAGTTGAATTTTGACTGTTCTCAGCCTAATTTATAAATTGCCTTGTACAAAATAGTCTGACTAATGACTAAATGTAAATGGATTATAAGTACATCACTTTGTGGACGCTATTTTCCAAAGGGCTGTACAGTTACAAAAGAGCATACACTCTGAGCACGGGCAGACCCAATTGGAATAAGACCCTGGCAGTGGTCATGTCTCTCTCTGTTTGGCTACACATCACTCAAGCATTGCTCCATTCCATCCATCCATTCTTCCACACGAGCTCCGTTTCCCCTGGGGTACCTGGGTGTTGTCCAGGGCTTGAGCCAGGGACAGCAGGTATCTCTGACACTCCTCCGCCTTGCTGTACTCCCCCAGGGCCTTGTGGGCCAGGCCCAGGTTGCAGTAGGCCTTGGCCTGGGCCAGTTTATCCTGGAGGTCCTTTGCCAAGCCCAGGTCCTGCTCATAACACCTGGGACATGGACGGACAAAGTTTATTCTGTATTCTAAATTCAATATTTTATATTCTACATTTGATATTGTAGATTGAAGAATCACAATTATAAATTATAAAGTCATTAATTATAAATCAAAATATAGTTCTATTCCTAAATTGTAATTGTACATCAATTTTACATAAATTATGAATTATGCATTATGGGTGATTCATTATGAATAACACATTCTAAATTATGAATGGCAAATAAGACTATGACAACCAAGAATTACTAGATACTAAATAATGTAGTCGCCCCATGATCTGTTTTAAGAATTGCATTGGCCACAATGTCTGTGTTATACTGTGCATTTGATAACACATATTTCCATAAAAAGCTTCCATAAAAAATATAACCAAGCAGTATTTAAAACACTGTGAAGTGCAGATTGGCTTTAGGAGTCAGGAAAAAAAAAGGCAAGGAATTTCAGACGGTAATAACCATCACCTGATGGCGTCTCGATACTGGCCGAGGCAGTAGTAAGCGTAGCCCTGGTTGTGGAAGATCTTCCCGGCTGTCTCCAGGTCCTGCAGCCCGGGGCTCAGGGCCAGGTACTGCTGGTAGTAGGGCAGGGCCTGGGCATACTCCCCTCGGCCGCTGTGGAAGTTCCCCAGGTTAGCTGGAAACACAGAGGAGGGGGCATAAGACTTGGGTCAGAACCAACGCTGTCTGTGTAGGAGACAGCAGTGAGGGAAGGGGTAGCCCATACAAGTCTGCTAGACCCCCTCATTTGACTGATAGAATCAAAAAAGACGGATAGACGGATAGACAGAAGAGACGGAGAAAGAGACAGACAGGTTGATATATATGTATATAGATAAAAAGACAGACAGACAAACCACTGACATAAACACAGTCAGATAGGTATACAGTCAGACAGAAAGACAGACAGACAGAAATATACAGACGAGACAAACATCCGACTTAAGGTCAGACGGAGGGACAGACGGACAAACAGACAGAGCCAGACCAGCGGGAAACCCCACCTAGAGCCCTGGCTTCACTCTGGGTGTCGCCGAGGTCCCTGGCGATGGAGAGGTGGTGCAGGTAGTGCTGGAGGGCCTGGTCGTGGGCCCCCAGGGCCTGGTAGGCCACGGCCAGGTTACCGTGGGTCGAGGCCTGGGACGGACGGTCGTTCACCTGCCCCACAACCACATTGTCATTGTCACCATGTGCACATGTGTGTCTGCGGGGTTGTGCGTGTGTGTGTGTGTGTGTGTGTGTGTGCGCGCGCTCCCACCTCCAGGGAGATCTGCAGCTCCTGCCGGTGGTAGCGTACCGCCTGGTCGTGGTGGCCCAGGGCGTTGTAGGCGTTGCCCATGTTCCCGTAGGCCCGGCCCTGGGCGGCGTAGTCCCCCAGCTCCTGGGCCAGGGCCAGGTGGGTCTTGTGGAGCTCCAGCGCCGCGTCATACTTCCCCCTCATCTGCTGGATGATGCCTGGGAGGGGGGCAGAGCAGCGGAAGGCGCAACCCGGTGAGCAAAGATAAGCTTTGATGCTAAGAGGGTGAGGAAATCACACGACGAAGAAGGAATAATAAAAGATGAGGTTTTTTTCATCCCACACGCGTTTTGACAGCGGAGGAACGTGAGAAGAAGCCGGTTTTTTCGCAGATATTATTACTTATTTTATACTCTGCACGGTTCTGCTTTTGTAGCAAATGCTGGGTATACAGTTGGATAAGAAAGCAAGTTGTGGAAATAAATAAAAACGAATCACTTCAGCCTTCGTATTTCTGACCGCGCAAACCAAACGTTTGCGTTAAAGGCCCACTATGCAACTTTTTTAGCCAAAATTACATTAAGTATGCAGGTTGAGAGTTATGCTGATGGTTCTGCATCCATTTCTGGGTTGATTGGTGGGTGTGTCATTTACCCATGTCGCCTCTCCAGTGAAAAAGCGCATATGCAACTTGATCTGTTCGGACCGACACAATCCGGATGTGACGCAGCGGAAGTATCCTCGAAAATGTAGTCAGATTGTAGTTTCGAAAATGCTTTACGGCACAGACACACACCCAAACATGGCACCGGCTAGATATAAACAGCCAGTTGCGAGGCAATTGTTGTCGGAGGTAGGAAACCCAAACGCCGCCGTGTTTGGGTGCATGATAGAGTTTAGATCGGGTTAGATTAAATAATCTCGGATATAAATAACGATCTCATCTCATCCGTTTATCCGGGGTCGGGTCGCAGGGGGAGCAGCTCAAGCAGGGGGCTCCAGACTTCCCTTTCCCGGGCCACATTGACCAGCTCTGACGGGGGGATCCCTAGGCGTTCCCAGGCCAGTGTTGAGATATAATCTCTCCACCTAGTCCTGGGTCTTCCCCGAGGTCTCCTCCCCAATGGACGTGCCTGAAACACCTCCAAAGGGAGGCGCCCAGTAGGCATCCTTGCCAGATGCCCGAACCACCTCAGCTGACTCCTTTCTAAGTAAAGGAGCAGCGGCTCTAATCCGAGTTCCTCACGGATTACTGAGCTTCTCACCCTATCCCGAGACACCAGCCACCCTTCTGAGAAAACTCATCTCGGCCGCTTTTACCCGCGATCTCGTCCTTTCGGTCATCACCCAACCCTCATGACCATAGGTGAGGATAGGAACGAAGATCGACCGGTAGATCGAGAGCTTTTCTCTTTTCGTAACAACGGTGCGGTAAAGCGAACGCAATACCGCCCCCGCTGCTCTGATTCTCCGGCCAATCTCACGCTCCATAGTACCCTCACTCGCGAACAAGACCCCGAGGTACTTGAACTCCTTCACTTGGGCTAAGGACTCATAAATAACGATAATCGGGTTAAATTGTGTGTCTGGTGTGTTTCCAGCATTCGTAGTGTTGATCAGCAGAGAAATAGTCCGCCAAGACGTTGAGGTTGCTTAGCAGCCAAAGACTCTGTCCATGCAAGTGAACGGAGCGTTCACTCTTCGTCATAACTATAAAACCAAACATCCTTCACATTCACCGAGCGAACATTCTGAAAGTAAAATGCACATTTCTCGCTAAAAATGTTTCCATAAACGCATTTAATGGCGTAACTATGTTACTATTTCCACCCAGAAAAAAGAAAGATGTCGGCCGTATGCTTCTGTGCAAGGGTCACTACTATGGTCACTACAGTAACGAATTGCTTTACGGCACAGACCCACAAACACGGAACCGGCTCGATATAAACACAAGTAACTAATGGATTGTTATATTCATCATAGATCAGCCGACTAAAAAGAGACAGAGAAACCCAATGTCGGAGGAACAGAAGAAGAGAAAAGGGAGACAGAGAGGCCAGACACGAGTAAACGTTGGGCAAGCTTTTCAGGAATAGCGTGAACTGAAAGAAAAAGAAGACTGCAAATCAGACGCCGACTCGGCCGTGTTGCTTTTGAAATAGAAAGTACCCTTGGGTGAACTTTGTCTGCGTAATATTCTTGATTCTGATAGTCTCTGTACACATGTGTTTGCTCAACCATTTTTTTGAGCCCTGTAAAAATTGTTTTCTCGACCGTTTTGTTGTGAGCCCTGTTTGTTTCTAGCTTGCTTGGTTGCAACCATATAAACACCTTTGTTACCATGGGTGTTTTTGCTGTCTCGTCCCCCAGATACAGACTGAATCCCCGAATCCAGGTTCTTGTTTATTTCGATTATTATGTTGGCCAAACCTCTTACACTGATTGTTCTGTTCAACCTAAGATAAAATAATTATAACCTAGGGTATAAATTCTCCCCGTCAACTATAAAAAATGATGGATTTATGTTTATTGCAATGCAAATACACCATTTTAAAAATGTATAACCTTGCCTACACTTTATGAACATCTATTTCGGACATGGCTCCGCGCATTCGCCGGCTTCTTTGAAAACAAATGCACATGGCTCGCGTAGAAGAGCATGGGGAAGGGACGTCAACGAGTTGTTACGACAGTGTTGTGAAATATCTACTACGAAGCTTTAGGGGGCGCTGTGTAGAGATATGTGCGTGCCAAAACCAAGAAAACAGCGAAGACATGCCCGAAGTTGCATAGTGGGCCTTTAACGTCCCCTGTGGCAGGGTCTTTGGAGCGGCAGGGTAATGAACCATCAACCGACTAGCCCCATACTCAACATAGACATGCTGTAGACTCTGGGGATCGTTTCAACGGTTAAATCAAATCTGATATTCTGGTGCCCTGGTTTTTCAAATGTAGGTTTTGTTTATTGAGCGCGACGGAGACGAGCCCGCCGCCACATTCAGAGACACACCACCTGCCACAGTCCCTGTTCGCCGTCTGACTCGGCGAGGTTCTACATCATGTGATGATCTCCCAGCGCCCCGGTGTGTTCTCATTGTTATAAATAACCGTTTCTAGGGCCGGTCGAGCTCAATGTGAGGGAAAGTACAGAAGACAGTTGGAGCAGGAAGAACAGATCAAAGAACAACAGGGGAGGAACTAACGTGGAGCTGCCTAAATTACTATCTTCCACCATTTTGTATCTGAACTGCCCGAGACAGCTTTGGACATGGAAGGGGAGAAACTGGTGTTGAACCACAGAATTGTGCAACATTTGTTTTTTAAAATATTTAAATTATACAGCCAAATGTTGTATATTCACTAGTTGTGACCAAAATGTATTCAAAAGAGCTAAGAGGATTATAGTGAGGCCTGCAGGGTTGGCTGGGCTTACGGTTAGTGGCAAAAACATCTGACCCACCGGCACACACACACGCACGCACACACACACACACACACACACACACACACACACACACACACACACACACACACACACACACACACACACACACACACACACACACACACACACACACATACACACACACACACACACACACACACACAGAGTGGCGGTGAGCAGTCGACTCAGCAGTGGGGTCGGGTTCACAGACTCAGATATCACTGTGGTCGCAGAAACAAAAGCCTTGCTAATAAAACATGCATTTTTAATGGCTGGAGAGAGAGACTACTGCAGTCATGTGACCAGCAGCGGTCCCTGGCTCCTGGGCTACACTAGGCCAGGCGCAGGAGGAAAGGGGAGATCCCAAACACTGGGATTTGACCTGAGTACAACACAATGCCACCTGGCACGTTGTAAAGCAAACCTGGAATGGCACTTATATATCTGCCCTTATTTCCATATCCTTCCTGACACATTAAATAAAAACAAATGAACCGATCATTTGCTTAATTCAATGTATGGACGTTATGAGCATGAAGTTGTTGGATTGTGTGAAAGAGAGAAAAAACCTAGCTTAGCAAAGTTGATCATTATCAGCGGTTGAAAGATTAAGCCTGCTAGCATCGACGACTTAGTGGTCCCTGGATGTCCAATGGACTTTAACCCATAAACATGAGCTTTACTGTTGAACCAAAAAAATATGAATATTAAATATGTATTTCGGCAGAACTGGTAGTGCTACTATCAGGTAGAACTGCTCATTCTCCCAAGAGTCCTTCATGTAGAGTTTATCGTTTGTGGACAATAAACCTCATTGCAGCATTAACCGGGCCGCGCCCCGTTTAACCGGGTAAACCCATCACTTCTATGGCGTAGCCATGGAAACAAGGGGATGGTCTGCTGACAGCTCTGATGACAGAGACAGAGAAACCTCCTTTCTGGCTGGTCAACACTGATCAATGCAAAGCTTTAAATAAGGGCTTTTCAGTCCACCTGGGGTCATTACCCAGCATCCTTTGTGGACGTCAATAGTCGACACAGGATTGTATTATATTGGTGGTGCATAGTGTTTGATGAACAAGTATATTGATCTTTATACATAGTTTATTTTTACCTTAGCATATTTCTAGCAGATCTTTTAGTATTTATGTTGTTGCCGGTGATTTGTCATTAGATTTCACTGCCCAGTCTTACTCTGTGTCGTCTGAGAAATAGAGACTTGAACTTGCATTTGTACAGAAACACATACACACGGACACGCACCTGCACACACAAACACAGACGCACACGACGCACACCGAAGTATCAATGTCTGCAACCGGAACACAGGTTTGGCAACACCAAGTGAAATGACAAGCGACGATGATGATGATAATGATGATGATGATGATGATGAAGAGGTAGGTTTACCCAGGTTGGACGAGGCCCGCCCCTGGGCCGGTCTGTCTTCCAGCTCCTGTGCGATGTCCAGCTGGTTCTGATGGTACCCCCCCGCCCTCGCCAAGTCCTGGAGAAACACGCACGCACGCACACACACACACACACACACACACACACACACACACACACACACACACACACACACACACACACACACAATACTCGTATTCAACACCCGTCATGCATATCAATACACAATCTCCAGTTGGCTTTGTTTTGAACGAATCAACAGGAGAGGGCTGGATGATGGCATTGCCCACCATGTTTGGTGAGGATCATGCTAACTGGAATTTCACGGATAATGCTGGCAGATCGCGTTGGCACCTAGTCTTCTCTGCCGTGTTTGGAATGCGGAGAATTTCTTACAATTGCCAATGCTTATATTTGTGATTGGCAATCTTAGTGTGTAGCCATTTGGGAAATCACAAGTGGGGAAAGTCCACCCAGATGTATGATGCAACCGATCAACTCTTCAGATTCACCTTGCTACTGGACAGTGTGACCTCACAAAGGTGAAGAGAGGGAGACCACCTTGTGTTCTCCCTCTCCACCTTTGTGATGTCACAGGTGGAAAAACAGAACTCTAGCATACCAGTAGGTACGTCACAAGTGGGTGTATTTTGAAGAATTGATCTGTTGCATCATACATCTTGGTGGACTGTCCCACTTGTGATGTCCCAAATGGCAATAAACTAAAACTGCTTGCCATCTTGACTAATCACCCGATCACAAATATTAGCATCGGAAACTGTAAGCCATTCTCAGCCGTAGAAAGCATGGCAGAGAACGCCAGCTGCCAATGTGATCTGCCAGCATTATCCTTGAATTTATCTTTGAGAAAGACCACCCAGATGTATGATGCAACAGATCAACTCCTCAGAGTCACCTCACTACTGGACAGTGTTGCCAGACTGGGATGTTAGAGTTCATTATCCTTGAATTTATCTTTGGGAATGGCCACCCAGATGTATGATGCAAGAGTCTCAGAGTCATCTGCCAGCATTATATTATTTCCAGTTAGCATAATCCTGTCCAAAGATTTCCCGCCAAATCTGGCAACAGTTTTGCCAGTTTGGGCGGGAAATCTGGCCAAATCAGGCAACACTACTCCTGGACCGTAACACCTGGAATACTAGAGTGCTAGAATGTCACCATAAAGGTGTCATTCCACTTGTGATGTCACAAGTGGCAAGACAGAGCTCTAGCATTCCAGTTGTTACATCACAAGTGGATGACTTTTGAAATGACCCTTTATGAAAGAGTGACCCCGACCTGCATGCAGCGAGCAGCGTGGCCCAGCCCCGCGTAGGCCCTCATCTCGAAGGCCCTCTCCTCCAGCTCCCGTGCCAGCTCCAGGACCCGGGTGTGGTAGGACACGGCCTTGTCGAAGTCCCTCTGGGAGTGGTAGGCGCTGCCCAGGTTGCTGTACGCCCGGGCCTCCTCCCGTCGGTTCCCCAGGGTCTGTCGCCCAGAGGGGAGGATCGTCAAGCAGGTCTTAATAGGAATACATCGCCCTTAATACACCACCGGTATAAACTGCTGCTGCATGGATGATGGATTATTGTTTTTTATTTGACCTTTATTTTACCAGGAAATAATCCCATTGAGATTCAGAATCTCTTTTACAAAGGAGTCCTGGCCAAGACAGCAGCATATAGTTCCATATAAAATATACTTGAAAAACAGACAACGTAAAGCAGAAATGGTTGGTCTTCTACTCTACGGTACCAAGACCTCATCATCATTGCTGTTAACAATACGTTAAAGGTCCCATATTATACTATCAGGTGTTACTGTGATTAGCCGTGTTTTGAAAATCTGCCTCTTCTGACATCACAAGTGGGCGTTTCCACCTAGATGTATGACGGATGGATGAGCAATATTTGCTAGAGTCCACTGGGTAGGCTGGTAGACTGATCTATCCCGCACACATCTAGGTGGACACGCCCACTTGTGATGTCAGAAGAGGTTGATTTTCAAAACGGCTTCTATTAAACTGGTATAAACTGGTGCTACACGGATAGTGGATGATAGTTTTTACTCTATGTTACCATGAGTCATTTGAAGGCTGTTAATGATGTGTTACCATTGCAACATCCAGATTCTGTATGATGTATGTTACCGTGGCAACTGATTTATAACAAATGATTATAAAAAAAATTTGAGTAAACATATTAAATGGGTGGTGCGAAGACCTAGAAAAATCAACCAAACATATGATGACATTCTATGTTTCATTTCATTTATCTATTCAAAGGATGATGCACATTAATCTACATTTCTCTAAATAAGCCAGTGTTAGCCAGCAAGCTAATGTTCGACTATAGTCCTTTGGCAAGATGTTAAGCTAGGGTGCTATTCAGATTCAACACATTTCTTTACATTTCCAAGGACTCCCGGGAAATCCTTCCAAGTACCCCTAGGGGCGCACGTACCCCCCCCCCCCCCCCCCCCCCCCCATTCGAGGAACGCCGCCCTAACAGTTGACGTTACCTTGGCAACCTCCAGATGCTGCTCGTGGCACTTCAGGGCGTTGGCGAAGTCCCCCAGCGCGGTGTACACGGCCCCCACGTTCCCCAGCTGCCGAGCCTCGGAGAGCTGGCACTGGCTCTGCCGGGCCAGCAGCACGCACTGCTTGTGGCTGGCCAGGGCGTTGGGGTAGTCCCCTATGGAGGTGTACACGTGGCCCAGGCTGCTGAGGGCCCCGGACGCAGCCTGGGCACGGGGGGACGGGGACGGGGAGACGTTTGGAGGTCAGTGCAGTCCCTTTGGTGGATAGGCACCACACACAAACCAACAGCAATGTACACACACACACAACAAAATGTGCTCAAACACACACACACACACACACACACACGTTTAATATAATTCTAAAGATTTGTTTTTGCATTTTTATGCTTTATTATAGAGTGAGATAGAGAGGAAGGTATGGGATAGAGGGGAGGACTTGCAGCAAATGACCATGGGCAGGAATCGAACCCGGGTCTCTCTGATCAGGACGGAGCCTATATAGTACGGCCTCTACCCTCCGCCCCACACATTTAATATAACTGACTATGCTGCTTACATTAAATATCAGGTTTGAAAAAATGGTTTTATACATCCTTCTAGAATAGCAGATTCCTGTAAAAGGATTAAAAACGTATTCATAACTATAAAACTCGTTGGCCTACATTCTCCTCCGGTTCTGTAACGTGGAGCCGTCTTGTTGCTTCGCTAAGCAGAACCTGTCCTCACCGGTCATATTCCCCCCCTCCTCAAACGTCTGTGTCTGCTAGACAGGAGTACTAGCGTCGCTGTGGTTTAGGATTACGCTGAGCTTCTCCTTTAATGGCAGTATGTTCAATTACACTGGGGTGGTACTTTTTAACAATGTGTACACAATGTGTAACGCACGCTAAATATTGTTTGCATATTGACTGTGAGATAATATAGACGTGGATTCCTTGACGTCAGCCATTGATTTACACGCAGCGCTTTTGAGCGTGAAGTCTGGTCTTCGACAGAGTGTCTTTTTTTGCCGCTGTTTTTGCCACTAGCAGCGGAAAACGATCCATGTTTGGAATATTGAGGGCGAGACTTGAATAGCTGCGGCAAGCAAGTCTAGGGTCAAAACTCATTCATATTCATCTCTTATTCTACGCCAATATTTATTCACTTTTTATCCAAATACAAGTCCACCAGGACCTCACAAAATATAAAATATGAAGAAATAGTATGCTAAATATATAAAACATGGGCTAGCAAAGTGTTCCAAACCAAACGAAGAAAAAACATATTTGTTTGTATTACTAGAAGGAAATCACATTTTTCCAGTTGATTTAGAATGGTGCTGGTGGGTCAACCTGCCTTACAAATACTTACAAGTCTCTACTGTGAACCAGCTAGAGGCCGTTAGAGGAACTACAGCCTAGGCTCTAACGTTGACCACCTGTACATCGTAAGAGGAACTACATACTAGTCTCTACCTTAAACATCCTGGAGGGCATTATAAGAACGACATACTAGTCTCTACCGTGACCCACCTAGAAGTAGTAAGAGGCACTTGTCTCTACCATGACCCACCTAGAGGCCGTTAGAGGAACTACATATTTGTCTCTTCTGCCTGAGCCCTACAAATTATGGCTGCGGCATGTACCAATTTTGTTTGTGATAAATGTGAACATTGATTGCAATTAAAATGGGGACACATGATCTGCACTGAATCTTAGTCATCTGTCTCGTAGAGGACTTAATAAATATGTAGTTGCTCCAATTAACGATTGTATGCTTTGATGGTTCTCAGCCTTCACTTGGAAGTGGCTTTGCATAAAGGCGCCTGCTAAAATGAATGACTAAATGTAATTACATTTTATACATTTGGTGTTTATGGATTTAACCGTTGCATAACCAAGCCTGACAGTCTGTCAGGAATATGGGAGATTGTGGTGTGTTTGTTGGGAGCAGAAGAGCTAGAAGCTAGCTGAAAGATTCCTGGCTGCAGTTATTTGTTTGTGTACTGGCCATCTCTGCCCATCACAATATATGTGTATTATAAATCCCCATCTCCACATGTCTTTGTTTCAATACCGTGTGTGAGGAGACAACTGAATGAGCACATATTGAGGGGATATTGATTCATTGCTGAAGATGGTTGACATGCTTGCTTGCTCACGAAGATCAATCATTTTTCACATCGACACACACAGGCTGGCAGTGGCACACATACATGTTAGGATGTGCACACACAACACAAACACACACACACACACACACACACACACACACACACACACACACACACACACACACACACACACACACACACACACACACAAACACACACACACACACACACACACACACACACACACACACACACCTCTCTGTCCTTGAGTCTCATGGCGAGCACCAGCTGGTTCCTGTGATTGGTCAGGGCCTCCCGGTAGTTCCCTTTGGAGTAGAAAGCCGAGCCGAGGTTCCCATGAACCCGACACTCACCACACTGGTCACCTGTGGACATGGAACCCCCCCCCACACACACACAGACACACACAGACACATTAATACCCAATCACACAAACACACTGTGCATTTCAAATTCAGGTGCTTTTCTTTGAGGAGCAGACAGAGATTGGTTAGGATGCCTACGGTAGACTTTGGACACATGGAAATCAAACCCAGTTCCTTCCAGGTTCTACGATATTATCCTGCCCCACGATTAGTTATTTGATATTTGTATTGTCCAACTATGAAACATCTTTGAATGAACTGTGTAGCGTTAGCTCCAGACTCTCCAGACCCTCATGTTAGTGAGACCACACTGAGACCCGCCCAGACCCTGATGGTAGTTCAACCACACTCAGACCCACCCAGAGTCTTGGCCACCTCCAGGTCCTGCTGCATGTAGGCCACGCTCTTCTCGCTGTTGCCGAGCGACCAGTAGGCGGAGCTGAGGGCGGAGAACACGGACCCGCGCAGCTTCAAGGAGCAGGTGCCTATCTTCAGGCCCGCCTCCAGCACCACCACGGAGGCCCCATAGGAGCCGTGGCTCACCAGCTCCTGGCCGATCACCGACACCACCACGAAGGGGCTCTTGTCCAGCTTCATCTTCTGGAGCTTCTGGTAGGTGGGCTCGATGGAGTCTGGAGGAGGAGGGAGGGAGGACAGGGAGATGAGGCGTGAGGGAAGCGTGGATACACAAAGGATACACAGGAGAACGGGATCGCCACACATGCATTAGATGTACACAAACACGTACAGATGGACCCATTTCGTACGTGCGCACGCACACACTCACGCACACACACACACACACACACACACACACACACACACACACACACACACACACACACACACACACACACACACATACACACACACACACACACACACACACACACACACACACACACACAAACACACACGTATACAGAGATGCACAAATACTAAGCATGTGCACACAAACCTAAATACACAGATGGACGCACATATATGCAAACAAGCGTTCATATGTACACAAACACACGCGCACACAAAGATGCACACACACACAGATGGTCACACACACACACACACACACACACAAACATACTCACAGAGATGGACACACTCACATAAGAGAATAAAAGAGAATATCAATGCATTTCACAACTATAGAAACAATACTAAGTAACCAAGATAACTACCAAACTACGGAACGCAGGTAAGACCAGCATAGCCTAGCGGCGTAGCATCTCCCACTTTCAGTCAAAGATGCAGCCCACAGTAGTGGCAGAAGCTCTAGCACCTGGGAGAACCGGTTAGCAGCTTGTGCGTACGCTATCGGAGAGGTGTGAGCCGCTACATGTAACAGATTATTACACCCGAAGAAAGAACCGCATATCCTCTGGTCTTAAATAACCACACGGCAAGGTGCGCGCGCGTGTCTGTGGTAGTGTTCGTGTTTGCTTGTGTGTGTGTCCTGACACTAAACAGTAACAGTGAAACTTGCCTTTTAACAGATGGTATTCTGCGCTATGGACCTGATCAGCTCCAATAGTGAAGTATCTCTACAGATGGTCAACTCTGCGCAATGGCTTCATCCCTGGTGCTCCTCAGTCACTTTAATATCAAATGGGTTGGATGGACCTTTCATTTTGATGTTTCACTTTATACTTTCATCCCCGTTTCTCTGGCGTAATTCGATTTGAGTGTAACCACCAGGTGTTGAAAGTCAGGCAGTCAGATGGATAGGCATGAGGACAGACAGACAGACAGACAGACAGACAGACAGACAGACAGACAGACAGACAGACAGACAGACAGACAGACAGACAGACAGACAGAGTCTACAGGATAGTCAGACTGACGTGCCGACAAATGGGCGGACAGAAAAAAAGGATCCCAGACATACCAGACGGACACATAGACAGACAAACAGACAGACACCACCAGATTAGCAGGTGCATAGCCAGTTAGATGCATAGACAGAAAGCAGCCTACCTCTAAGACAGAGAGACGTGAAGCATTTCTCTCAGCCAGACATACTGGAGACATACAAGACACCTCATCTTTGATACCTCTGAGTCTGACAGACAGACGAACAAACAGAAAGCAGCCTTCCTCGGCAGACAGGCACACACACACACGCACACGCACACACACACACACACACACACACACACACACACGCGCACACACACACACACACACACACACACACACACACACACACAAACACACACACACACATACAGACAGTGGTACATGTGAGACAGTCGGACACAGATGTACAGACAGATGTACAGACAGAGAGACAGACAGAGAGACCGACAGCACCTCTGAGCGGTGACTTCATGGCTGCCTCCACCATGCCCACCAGCAGCTGCAGGCTCTTGGGGTCCTGGGCGAGGCCGGAGGCGAACGCAGCCAGTGCGTCGGCATGGCGACCCAGGTACTGCAGAGCAACCCCCTGGCGAAAGTAGGCCTGGAGGGAGCAGAGAGAGACCGGACATTAACCTTAACTCGGAGGAAAGGCTTCTTTA
>NC_044066.1:10528029-10540529 GCF_902167405.1 Gadus morhua | reverse complement strand
GCTTGAGTCCATCTCAAAAAAAGGTTGTCACCTAAACATCCTTCAATTTTGGTCTGCTGCAGAGAGACCCTGAGCTCTGAGTAAACAGGAAGTTGTGAAGAAAAGGGGGTGGGTCACACCTGTCAGGTACAGATTGCCTTTGATTCCTAAAGTTAAAGGCCCCATGACATGCATGTTACAACCAGTGGCATTGTGATTAGCCGTTACAAGAAAAATCTGTCTCTTATGACATCACAGGTGGGTGTGTCCACCTAGATGTGTGCTGGATAGATCAGTCTACCAGCCTACCCATTGGGCTGTAGCAAACGTTGCTCATCTATCCGTCACACATCTAGGTGGACACGCCCACTAGTGAAGTCATAAGAGACCGATTTTCCAAACGGCTTGTAACGACTAATCACACCAAACCTGCTGGCATGTCAAGGGACCTTTAATGTTTAATGTTGAGTCAACGTAAAAACTACCTCTCACCCTTCAAAATAAAAGCATGGGTGAGATAAGTAGGATAGAGCATAAAGGGTAGGTAAACATTTGTATTAGCTGGCGAATTTCTGCCTACAAGTTTCGTGACATCCAAACATCCGAACCGTTTCCAACTGAAAAAAAAAATTGTTGTGGTTTACATAACATTTAATGAGGATTCTCTGATAATTTATCTTTGACATCATTTTTTGGACAAATTAAGAAATGTTGTAAATTAGTTGTGGTGGTGGGGGGGGTATGTAAGATCCCATTTACTTTTTCGATCACTAGAATTGAAAATTAAGCTAAACTGATTATTCTACAATCTGTGTGTCCGTGTGTGTGTTTGTGGACGTGTGTGTGTGTGTGTGTGTGTGTGTGTGTGTGTGTGTGTGTGTGTGTGTGTGTGTGTGTGTGTGTGTGTGTGTGTGTGTGTGTGTGTGTGTGTGTGTGTGTGTGTGTGCTTGTGTGTGTGCAGTGAACATGTATTCACAGAGAGCCCTTTCATCGAGCCTGACTAATCCAATGAGGAGATTGCCAGGTTTGCAGTTGGGAAACTGTGGGTGCTGCCCATCTTGTTGGATTATAGAAGAATTGCTGAAAAATAATGTAAAATACTGTCAAGTACTCTAGGCTGAGAGCAGGTCATGAATTGTAATACTATCCCGGTTTACCACAACGCAATTTCCATTCTCCTACTTCCTCTGAGTTGTTAACACCCGTTAATAGTCCCCGGAACGAGACGCCTATTGTAGATTTTTTTGTCTAAGTATTTGACAAAGCACTATTGGAATCCTATCATAATAAACTGATATCCCTCTATCAGAAGTCTCTGCCTCTCCAACCGGTAAACCCATGTAACTGAAATGGATATTGCTCCTTCTGACACAAGCTCAGAGGTCCAGCCCTCTCTCTCCTCCATAAGGACGCTTGTTTGGAGGACGACATTCCAGGGGTTCCGCTGTCAGAGGAGAACGCTCAGCGAAATACTCTGATATGTATTCTATCTGGGTCAATATCCCCCGCTGATTGGACCTGTGTGTTTGGAGTAGTTGGTATTTCAATGGAAGCATAAAGCTTAATATTTAGTTATTGAGTAAAGGGGAATCATGCATGAAGCACGGAGGTAAACAGCTTTGTATTGAACAAACTTTGCGAGATAATCATTAGTAATTTTATTGCGTCCCTTTCTGTCAATAAACTATACATTATTCCATTCCCAATAACGGCTCTGCATACAAAACAGGTCTATGGTTATAATTTACATCTACATTTAGTCATTTTGTGGACGCTTTTATCCAGAGTGACTTAAAGCAAGCGCTCACTGTAATGCTGTTTAACACAATCATTGTTAATGGTGGTGTTCCATAGGGTAATTAACACTCACAATGTGAAAATGGTGCAACAACTCTCTCCCCTCAAGCTCTCTCTCCCCACCTCCACTCTTCTATTCCTGCTCAGTGCCGCTCAGAAACCAGGAGCCCCACTTTAGACCTAATTATAGACCTATATGACCTAGGCACTCAACACATGATGCGTGTCCACGTCCAGTAAAGCGCCGGGCACTAGGTAGAGGATTCCAACAGACCAGACTTCAACTCATGCTTTCAACTCATAACCCATGCATTCATTCTTTTTTATTTATTTTTTTAAATGAGAAAGCCATTGTTATTTAGACTCTGTTGGTTACAGAAAGTCAAACACAACGCTAATCTGATTAGACGGACTTCGAGGTGTCAGCGTGAACCGTGGTCAAAGATTAAACAGTTTGTACTTTGCGTGCAAAGTGTTAAGGCAGAGAACCTGAGCATTCCACTGCACACAACCTTGCCTCAACGCTAGCTTGTGTGTACGCTCAAGTCCACAGGGAAACCTTGGCAATGCCGACTGTGAAAGCTCATCATGTGTTCAGAGCTTTAGAACAGGAGTTACTTCATAACCACTTACTTGTGTGTGTTGTCAAGACAATCACAAGTGAGGGCGTCTGAAGCAACACACTGTGGATGTGATGTGGCAATAGGACAGATGGGGGAGGTCAGATGATGCTTTACAGTCGACTAAAGCATAGACACAGGCAGCAAATCAAACTATCAATAAGGATACATTCAATACTATTTATTCTGATAAAAAAATATTAATAACTACTGATAAAACAGGTTTTTAAGTCTCGTATTGTGACCTTTGTTATTGGGGAGACTCATATGACTCCATATTAGTAGGAGGGAAGTTTATTAAAGGAATAATACATCAAGTTCAGTGGGTTGTCAGACAGGATAAGATGCACGAAAGGCATGTATACACACACACACACACACACACACACACACACACACACACACACACACACACACACACACACACTGGTCATGAGAAGGAGCAAGTTAATGAGCCAGACATTACACCTTCTCTTTTATCCTCCATCGCCGAGACACCTCTGCTCATTTCAATAAAACATCTGAGGTCTGTTCACTGCAATGATGCTCTCTTATTATCTGATGAAGTACACATGCACTCCGTTTCGTGCACTGCTAATAATGTACCGTATACATGCACTCTGGTGAGTGCACTGCTAATAATGCAGTGTATACGTGCACTCTGGTACGTGCACTGTTATTCATGTAGTGAATACGTGCACTCTGGTACGTGCACTGTTACTTATGTAGTGAATACGTGCACTCTGGTACGTGCACTCTTAGTTCTGTGCTTCATACTTCCAAGATGGTACGAAACACTATGCTTTGTACAAAGACTTGGTCGTAAGACCGAGTTATGGCATGTGAAATGCGTCGATAGATACAACATCTTCATTGACATATCATAAAATGAACGGGGGTATTGAATAGGGTACTTGTTTCTTGTTTCTACTAACCCATAGAAGGGATAGAAGTGATTATTTTAGATTCTTCCAATGTGGACTGTTGTGCTCTTTTGTTCACAAATGTAGTAATATAATTCAGGCACGAGACATAAAAACATGGCCACACAACAGGGAGAAAACAAACACAAAGAGAACAAAGAAAAATAGGTTTGGCCGACGGCAAAAAGTTAACTTCTACATACTTTAAAGTAATTTCCCAGGGACCAACGGATTGATGCTTAACATACCACATGGTTAAGGCAAACACAGCAAAATATAAAATGTGGGTATTTTATAAATCAAGCCGGTCCTCCGGTTGCCAGATGTGTCCAGTTTTATTGATGTAATTAAGTATTCAATCCAAACTCTGTTTCTTCAGTCATAAAGACGGCATCAATATCGATGTGAGGTCTTCTCAAGGCTGGCATCAAACCACGACCATTGGTGGTCCTAAAGGCTAGGTTAACCTGTTTCAAGCGCTATGGTGAAGTGAGATGGCCCTTTATTGATGTGCACTAACGACCTATCCCTGATTTGTAGGTTGACTACCACTCATTAAAAAAACGAATTAAAAATAAATGAAATGCAGAATTTTATCAGCCTGACTTGTTGCTTTAGATAAAAGCGTCTGCTTAATAACCACATGAAAATGAAAACGAAATGCTATAAAATACTATCATAACCATAGTGTATTCCTTTGCCACAGTGTTATTTTTTTTTATTATATTTAACAAGGCTTCATAAAATAAAATTCAAAGCTTGAAGCTAGCATACATTTTAGCTGGGTGACTACTGATACATCTGAGGGAGATGGTTTAAGCAACATAGCGATAGCACGTTGGAAGCTAAGTGAGGTATGGTCACAGTCAAATAGTTTTAAATCTAGAATGTTTCCTGTGAGTATACAGTCATACACCCCAATAAGGAGGTCTACAAAAGGGCAGGGGGGGGCAGAGGAAGGGAATGTTTTGATAAACAAGTGTTGTTCCCCTGATACCCCTTGAAATAAACATGAGTTCAGTCAGTCATTGAGTCTCTTCCATTGAACTATGGAGAATCCACTAGTGAAATTAATGCTTCAAACTCAATCTTGATTTAGTTACACACACACACACATACATGCATAGCAGCGAACACACACACACACACACACGACACACACACACACGAACGCACGCACGCACGCACGCACACACACACACACACACACACACACACACACACACACACACACACACACACACACACACACACACACACACACACACACACACACACACAAAGACAAAATCAAACCCGTACCAAATGGCTGGTAGTATTGACTGCTAAATTGATTAATGTTGTTTTGTATCTCATATGAAGTCAATACATCAATGCAACTACATACGTACATTTTGCATAATTTGCAATTGTGTTAGAATTCCCATAATGTTGAATAACAATCAAATACATGAGCAACGTAAAAATAATATTCATCCACGTACAGGGCATGAATGACATATAACCAAAATGCATTTTATAACAGATTACAGGCAGACAAATGTAAGATTATTGTGTTATGATTCCCCTTCTGTTATTTCCCATGGATTCATTTTAATTGTTCAAGGTAACATGGCCCCTTGCATGTGTGATAGGTCTACTAAGTGACTAATCAGACTCCATTCATCAAAAAACATTAACTTCAGGGGTAGTTACTCTTCGTGCTCTGTGATGTTATGCCTGAGCTATATCTGACGTCACAAATGTTAGTGCTGATTCTAGTGTCGTCATTACAGCTGCTTTAGCGCCGCTGACCGAGCAAACTCGTCGCGATATCGATACAGTCTCACAATTCCTCAAATAAGTAATTTAATATTGTTTGAATGCCATAAACCGTTCAAACTGTAACCTGCATTCATATTCTAAAATAAAATATGTACTTGATATATGAGTGTAAAGGATAGTACGATGTAGGCTAGAGCAATTTTCTCATCAAATTGGAAATTTGATGCGAAATTGGAAATTGGAAATTGTAATAAAAATAACACGGAATCTGCTTTTCAAACTATTTTACTGGCCGAACAAAAATAGGCTTTGCCAAGTAATTCCACCTTGGAATTCGGAATGCTTCCACAGTTCCACTATTCAACTTCTGCATTATAGTCGGCCTAAGTGTGCTGTAACACGGTTATCTCAAATGATATTTAACTACTAATTAAATTACCTTTTTCCGGGGCTGCCATTTCATCATATTTGAAAACCAAAAAGATCGACCATCAAAGTTTTCCGACTGTCAGAGACGTCATGGGGTTAAATAAACCGGCATCTGAGCGTCAACGAGGCATATCCGCAAAACATTCACGCATGAACATCCACAAAAACAGGCTTAAACCGAAGAGACCTCTGGTTCACAGGTCGCCTGAGGACTAATAACTCCATTGATATCGGAGTCAGGTGAAGCACCGATCCAGCTGTCATCACACCTTTTAAGACTCTAGTCGCTGGTTAAAACTGTTCAACTCTCTGTATGGAACCGGGACACGCATATCACCGGGCACAGAGCGGTTATCACGCAGGGACAGGTAGCCTGTTAACGTGTTGACGACCGGAGAAGCAGCGAGCGGCGTTGAGCTGGAAACCTTGAAATATTAATCCGAACCGCACGCTGATAGGGTTCACTCTTTCAGTCTCTCTCCCGCTCTCTCTCTCTCTCTCTCTCTCTCTCTCTCTCTCTCTCTCTCTCTCTCTCTCTCTCTCTCTCTCTCTCTCTCTCTCTCTCTCTCTCTCTCTCTCTCTCTCTCTCTCTCTCTCTCTCCCGCTCTCTCTCTCTCTCCCGCTCTCTCTCTCTCTCTCCCGCGCTCTCTCTCTCTCTCTCTCTCTCTCTCTCTCTCTCTCTCTCTCTCTCTCTCTCTCTCTCTCTCTCTCTCTCTCTCTCTCTCTCTCTCTCTCTCTCTCTCTCTCTCTCTCATTCATACGCTGACTCTCACTCCCACTCTAATTTGCTCTCTCGCCTTCATTCTTCTCTCTCACACTCTTTCAATATCTTTCTGTATCCCTCCCTCTTTTATTGTCTCTCACTCTAGCTGTCCTTCATCCTCTCTCTCTCTCTCTCTCTCTCTCTCTCTCTCTCTCTCTCTCTCTCTCTCTCTCTCTCTCTCTCTCTCTCTCTCTCTCTCTCTCTCTCTCTCTCTCTCTCTCTCTCTCTCTCTCTCCCTCTCTCTCTCACTCACTCTATGTGTCTCTTACTACTACTAACTACTTTAATAACAGTAAACGTTTCAAATCGATTGATTAGTATTCCTATTGTCGACTGTGATATTTTTCAATGTATGGCTTTTTACATAGGGTTAAACATTACCTTGACAAATTTGATAGTATTTTTCTTATGCTCTTATACGTAATGAAACAAAAAATCTTGACGTTTGTTTCCCCCTGAACACTTTTTAAACATTTGCATGTCGTTCACTACTTAATAATTTAAATCTGCAGCTACAAACTGCAGTGTAGCTTGCTGGTAAATTTACACTCCCAAGCACTGGGTGTGTGTGTGTGTGTGTGTGTGTGTGTGTGTGTGTGTGTGTGTGTGTGTGTGTGTGTGTGTGTGTGTGTGTGTGTGTGTGTGTGTGTGTGTGTGTGTGTGTGTGTGTGTGTGTGTGTGTGTGTGTGTGTGTGTGTGTGAGCAAACTAATGCAAACAACCCACAAAAACACAGCAACACCAGATTCATAATAGATCAAACAGTTGTTCAGAACACCTGTCAACTTTTTTCAAGAAAATGTGCGTCTTTCTCTTTCTCTCTCTAGATATAAACACATCAAATCTCATCTACTGCCAACAGTGAAGTTCACTATTATAACATAACATCGTAATACATGTAATTTTCTTTTCAGCGAGAGAAGCTTTCCCCTTGATGACAGGACGACTTTCCTGAAAAGCAGCTCCAAACGCAGCTACTTTGTCAAAGTTTGTCAGCGTAGTGATCATGCTTAAGGTCTCCTCAGCTCTCCCAGACAGTGGATGCCCTCAGTATAGAGGAGTCCGCTGGAGAAGGTTGGCTGACAGATCCACAGTACTGTGGGTTATCTGTCCCGAGGAACACAACATCAATGAACTGGTGATGTAACGCTGGTGTAAGATGTTGGAGATAACAGGGGGAGGAAGAGGAGCATGTGATGAAGAACAGGGAGGAAGAGGAGCATGTGATGAAGAACAGGGAGGAAGAGGAGCATGTGATGAAGAACAGAGGAAGGGATTGACAAATTGACAGACTGACAACCCAAACTAACTAACTGAACTATACTAACTAACAAGCAATGTTTAATGAGTCCCCTAAAAGGTATAGCAAAAACAAGCCATTGCTTGTTAATTTGACGAGACACAATAACGTCTCACATTCAAGTACATCCCCATTAAATAACTTTCTATGAGGAGCTATTTCGAAAGAGAGGCTGTCTTTTAATTTTTATTATAAACTGTGTTCTAACTTTATTGTAATCTCCTTACACAAGTCACAGTCCCACTTGTCCCCAAGTCACAAGTCCCACAGTCCCACAGTCCCACTGCACGTTTTATCTGGTCAGACGATGCCTTCCTAAATAATGGATTGGATCTTAATGAGCAGACCTGATAGAGCTGACTGTGATAAGGATCTGGATTACAGCACGAAGACCCTGACACCCACAGCACAGAGAAATCAAACCTGTATAGGACTGTTAGATCAAGGTCTGTAGCAGTGTTTCCGTTGTTGTTTGAAAATCAGATGGGTTACATTGTTGAGAAACAGAATTATGAAGAAGAGGTTACAACAGATGAGGAGATGAGAGCGAATAGTGGAGAGAGGAGAGGAGAGAGAGAGGAGAGGAGAGAAGGAGGGGAGAGGGGAGGAGAGAAGAGGAGAAGAGGAAAGGAGAGAGAGGAGAAGAGAGGAGGGAGAGGAGAGGAGCAGATTGGAGAGGAAGGAAGGAGATTAGAGAATAGTGGAGGGGAGGGGGGGGAGAGATTGTAGGAAAGGTGGAGAGAGGAGAGAGAAGAGGAAAGGGAAGGAGAGGAGAAGAGGGGAGAAGTGGAGATGAGAGGACAGAAAGGAGAAGATAGAGGGAGGACAAGAGAAAAAAGTCAGAGAATGGACTAAAAGAAACAACGATAAGAGGAGAGAAAAGAAAAGAGAACGGTGAAGAAGAGGGGAGTCTTCAGTGTGTGGCTCGTTGCTTCACCATACCTCCCTTTCCACCGTCGAATAAAAGCTGAACTCTTTCTTCCTCTCCAAATGAAAAACCAAACACTCGTGTTTATTTAACATCTTAACAGCTCCAAACCTTCTCAAACAGCTATCCATGGAGCTCCTCCAGGGGTCCTGTGCCAAACAGACATGGCAGGCGCGCGAGGCTGGCGGGATGAGCTACTGGGGTCTGTGCCAACCCAGAGAAGGTCCATTATTGTGTTGGTTAATGCTATCTCCTTTTGGAGTACCCACAGGCTGGGAGTTGATTGCATGAGTCGGACAGGGTTTTCCTGGCCTTTGGACAAGCATAAGGTCCCTGTGGACTGTGAAAACAGGTAGGCTAACCTGTCCGTCAAACGTCTGGTTGGACCCTCCCACTAGTGATGTCAGCATAGGAACATGCAGATCAATTTAGGACAACCTGGAATGACCTGGACAGATTATAGATGAGTTATAGAAATATTTTGAACGGATGCATTTTGAGTTTCAAAAGATATTTGAATTGAAACATTTTGAGAATAAAGACAATTTTGAATGGATCGGTGTTGCAATTCTATAGAGATTTGAATGGACACATTTTGAGATTTTAGAAAGACTTGAATAGGCCCATACGAGACATTTTAGAAGGACTTTGATGCATCCATTGCATGGGCAAAATCAAAATTGTCTTTGGCAGAGAAAGTGACTGACTAGCAGACAGAATCCCACGAACAGAAAACAATTCACTGAAGAAACACTCCTGAGTTAGGATCACCTGGTGTGCAGCTCTCACCACCAGCGCCTCCCTGCAGGTTCTGGAGCCCGCCTAACCTCCGTCTCCACCGTGTTAATGTCGGCCAGCAGGACGGCAGCGGTAAGGAAGAGAGATGTCAACACTTAGAGGAGCATGGGGGAGGACGGCTGCTGAGACAGCAGATCTGGCGGGGTCTTGCTGCATCCCAGCAGATGTTTTACGAGCGTGAGTGCTGTGATAAGCTGCGGAGCCCTGGTTACAGCACACTGCTAACTTTCTATGCGCCAGCCTACGTCATGGCTCCCTGTTGCCTGGTGTGTACAATGTGAATGGAGCGGTTGATATGCTCTGCTAAGTTATGAAATTGTTTTATCGAAACAGAGTATTTTGCATTTGTCATTGAGATGCAAAAAACTGTCAATTCTATCATGAGCAATGTTACAGTATGTTATGACATTTTGTTATGCTACTATACTATACTCCTTTGTGCATGTTATTTCATGCTATTGTAAGCTAAGCTTATGTCATGCTATTTTATTTTAAGCCATGATATATGCCATGATATATTATATCATACTATAGGTATAGAGCATGTTCTATTATGTTTAAGTTATGCTATGTTACCTTGAGCAATGCTGTTTCATACAATATAGCTATACTACTATACTATGCTATACTACTATGTGTTATGTGATGCTATGCTATGTTATTTTATGTTAGGATGACATTTCTATGCTGTCCATGGGCATGTTAACAGATGCTGTTTCTGCTGATGTGTGGAAGGTATCACGTTCATTTATAGACCAGAGTCAGTGATGATGGAGTGCTATATCTATGCATCCATGTTTATGGCAATGTGGTTACTATGAAAAGTGGGAGTGAGAAGAATAAATCCATGGGGAAAATTGCTGAAGCAAGGAGGCCTGGTTGTCATTATACACAAATCTTTGGATGACTTATTGGTCATGTTTGCGTTTGATTGTGTTGCTAAGACTCATGTGATCTGTCGGTCATGAGTTACGGTCAACACAGAAGCACAAAGGCTGTGTGTACTCCGATCCTGAGATCGTCGCCATAGGTTTTTAATATCTTGATGTGTCAACACTGCCCTCTAGTGGCTAACTCGATATTAAACAAGCAATATATTAAGGGTCGTGGCTCAATGCCATCCATACAGTTGGCCACTGTGTCGATGGTCTGGCTCTCACGACGCGTTGGAAATGATAAATGCTCATGATGAATATAATTGGATAAATTAAGGATTTCTATGTTTATGAACAAAGTCAAAATTGATAGTTATTCAGTTATTAGTTTCCGTTAAAGAAAGTTAAGTTTATCGATGGATATTTTGTGGTTAAAATCAAGGTAACAATCGGGGAGTGGGGAGGGGGGCGGGGGGAGCAATGCATGAGCACTGCATCATGGAATTCACCACCCCCAATGAACAGCCAATTATAACCACTAACAGTAAAGGTCCAACCACCCATTGGATCCTTTTATCACGCCCTTGGTCAGAGAGGTTTGGAGGCTGAACCCATCTGATAATAACCATGACGACATCCTGAAGGAAAGGACCACAATGCTCGCTCACACGCCTCTTTACGCTCAATTTAGGACCAGCTATTACCTTCAATTAGTTAATTACAACCATCCACACTTGAACACATCCATCCACACGCGTGCACACAAACACACGTGCACATTCTCTCTCACACACACACACACACACACACACACACACACACACACACACACACACACACACACACACACACACACACACACACACACACACACCCATTCACAGAAACTTGCTTAACCATCCTCTATTTTATTGTTCGCTTCCCACACACAAACAACAACAACAGCGGGCGCAGGAACAGCCCAGCAGTATTATGATGTCGTAAGGAGTGGAACAAACAAAACGACACATTCCACATTTCCCTCCGGGGACTAACACTAATGAACCGCTAACCCTCCTCCGGCTCCGCGACACGCCGTCGCTGAGAACGGCCACCGCAGGTCAAGGAAAACATCGTAATTACTGGGGCGATATTACGCCGACCAGAAAACCAACTCAATTTAGGGTAAAACTCTTTAAAAGGTTATGTGTGTACGGCGCCATTCGGCGGAAGCTTTTATCCAAAGCCTCTTACATGAGTGCATACTTTCTTAGCATTGGGGGGGGGTGGCTCCCGAGCGGGAGTTGAACCCCTAACCCTGGCCGCTCGGTGTGAATGCCTCGCACTACCGGTACAAAACTGAAGCAAGGCATCCATTCCTGGAGGCCACGGTTACGACCGACGGTAACCCCTCTCATTCATACCCAGACTCGTCCCACGGAGAGAAAAAAGAAGAAGAACTAAAACACACACAGCTGAACTTGTGTGTATAATATTTTTGCAGCGTGTGGTTTGAGGAGCAGAGGAGGTAATGACAGAGGAGGGCCGAGGCCGGCCTTCAGCGGTAGCCGGTCCTGAGGGCCCCGTTACAGTGAACAGGGCCCGCCGGGGACCATCTGGTTGGCATTCACTTCACAGAGAGAGACGGCACGCCAGGAAGGATTCCTCGCTCTGAAGTACAACCTTCTGCTGGCACGCTGATAGGGTCTCTGCTCCGCGAACACTGGGGAGGAGAGTCAGATCAGACAGACCGTTTTCACGGAGGCCTGATTGCGGGGCCGACACAGGTGTGGCAAGTATGCCCTACGAAGAAACTTCTGGGAATAGGGTCTACTTAGGCCCAATCCCATTTCTACCCCTTACCCCTCCCCCTTGTTTTGAAGGGGTAAGGGGAAGGGGTAAGGGGTAGAAATGGGATTGGGACTTAGTGTTATTATGTGGTAATTTAGCTTCATTCAATTACAGTGAGTTCAGATACATGTCGTTAAAGTAAGGGTAGGCAATTTATATCCGAAGCTTTTGGGTAAATTTTCTTTTTGTTCTCATTACATCCGGACAGCAATAAAAAAAATCGGATCGAAAAATCAAAAAAAAGATCTTGTATCTGTAGCCTGTAATAAGCCCGTCCAATCATTTCATTCAACCCGAATAAAATGATTGGCCTGCCAGTCTTCCTGCCTCCCTACCGGCAGCTGCGCACACTGCCTGTGTATTCATTGCACATGACCAGGGTCTTTCACAAGGCGAGGCAGACCTATTGCTGGAGCTGGGGAGCAAGTCACGTGCTTTGGGGGAGCGGCCTGATGGACAGGGCTGAACACTTTCAAAATCTAGCTTACTCAGGCT
>NC_044066.1:10500529-10525529 GCF_902167405.1 Gadus morhua | reverse complement strand
GCCTCTTACCTTGGGCCACTTGGGGTTGATGAGCCGGGCCTTGAGGGCGTCGTCCAGGGCGGTGCCGTACTGCCCCAGCCGCAGGTAGGCGGCCGAGCGGTTGCTGTACAGGATGCAGTTCTGGGGGTCCGCGGCCAGGGCCTCGCTGTAGAGGCGCACGGCCAGCGCGTACTCCCCCTGCTGGCAGGCCTGGTTACTGCGCCGCACGCGCTCCAGGAACTCCGCCTTGCTGAGGGAGGAGGAGGTGCACGAGGAGGAGCACGAGGCGGCGGAGGAGGCGAGGTGCACGGGGTCCTTGGGGAGCAGGGCCCCGGACGGGAGCCCCGGCGGGGAGGAGGAGGAGGAGGTGAAGAACGGGGAGGGGGGAGGCTGAGTGACGGGGGGCCGGTGGGTGGAGCGGGAGCCGAACAGGGAGAACTGGGGAGAGGAGGTCAAGGGTCAGAGGTCAGGGGTCAGGGGTCGTACACATTCATCCTCTGAACACGGGTGTCGTTAGTTGTCCATGGAGTCATTTTGAAACACTAAGGCCCAATCCAATTTCTACCCCTTACCCCTCCCCCTTACCCCTTCAAAACAAGGGGGAGGGGTAAGGGGAAGGGGTAAGGGGTAGAAATGGGATTGGGCCTAAAACAGCTATGTGCTTAAAGAAATGAACTGGGGGACCAACTATTTGTCGATTAGTTTTGCATTTTGTTTGTTGACTTATTTACTTATTTGTATAATCCCTGGCAGATGAGACCATAAGGAATGTTAGACAGACAGACATGTGATGGGCTATTCCTATTTATTTTGTCACATCGTCTGTAATTTCAGTTAAAACGGAGACGTTACGGTTTGTCAGAAAAGCTATGTGCTTCCGGATTTGGATTTTCTAAATGTATCCTCTTACCAGAACTTATAGCAAGGCACTCATTATGTTTCTCCCTCTCTCTGGCTCCCTCTCTCTCGCGCTCTCTTTCTTTTCCTCCTCTTACTCTCTCACACTTATAAAGTCATTCAAACTCTCTCTTTCTCTCTCTCTCACTCTTTCTCACACTTATAAAGTCATTGAAATACTCTCTCTCTCACACACACACACACACACACACATACGCGCACACACACACACACACACACACACACACACACACACACACACACACACACACACACACACACACACACACACACACACACACACACACACACACACCCATACAGGCAGACACACCCACACACTAGCATGCACGAGTACATCCATATATATGCACGCACACACACAGAAACACAGACACATATACACAAACACAGACACACACACACACACACACACACACACACACACACACACACACACACACACACACACACACACACAAACACACATTCACAAATGCTGCAACTGTTTGTGTCTTTGTATGTCAAATTCAATGGCCTGTTAAGGGTTTGAAAAACTAAATAACTAGCATGCAAGACACACATGCACGCCCACACACACACACACACACACACACACACACACACACACACACACACACACACACACACACACACACACACACACACACACACACACACACACACACACACACACAAACGCTTCTCAAACCTGATCAGATTAAACACAGTCTGTGTCTGAAAAATTGAAAGATATTTGCGTCTTTCCTTCCCTGCCAATGAATTGTCATTTAATAATGCTGAAAATAATTCAGAAAATAATGCTAAAATAGTTCCCATTATTCTATTGTACTCTACTATTTGTATTGTAACCACAAGGGGTCTTGACAATGTATAGCTGTCGGAAGTTGGAGGTGTGGTATTGACTGAAAGTTTTTGCAATAATGAAAGGAAGGAGCTGGCGGTGTGTGGATGAAGACTGTTTGGCTGTTTGTGTGTATTCCGCGAATAAGAATTGGAGTTGTTGAGTGAGCCCCAACGGGAGAACTTGGAAGTGTGTGTTGGTGTCAGATATTCTAGAGCCCCAGTGATTCGGCAGGAGCATGAGTATCGCGATGCTATACGATCACTAACTTTCCCTTATACTCACACACTCCTCCAGTATCATACATCACTGCCAAGAACCTTACCACAATGCTTAAAGACACACACACACACACACACACACACACACACATGCACAACCACACACGCGCGCACACACACACACACACACACACACACACACACACACACACACACACACACACACACACACACACACACACACACACACACACACACACACACACACACACACGCGCATGACAACGATGCACAATCATACACGGCGACTGAACCCCTAAACTCAAGTGAAAAATCGATGAGAGTAAGCTACATTAGCGCCAGCTCCTTGGAGCTATATTTACACTGAATGGGTCCGTGCACACCCCTTACTTGGGTAAGGAGTAGGAAACCAAGTTAGGTACAGGAATGTTACTCCCATCTTTTGATCATGCATAAAACCGTTATTCACACCGCTCCATTCACACGCTTACCTTTTCCTTCTTAGCTTTCGCTTTTTCCATTTTGTCCACTCTACGGCGACAGTGACTCGAAACTTTTATTATTGAAGAATCCGACGTCCGGGAGCCATTCGAGACAATAGGGTAAGCCTACAACTATCCACCAAACCTCAAGTCCTCCATTTAATAAGCCACAAGACAGGGACAAGCGAGTTACATAGGGGGTGAAGTTTCCTCCTCAGACAAAGTAATTCCAGAAGGATAAGTGCGCCATGTTCTCCGTTCCGTTCCGATCCGGTTCTCCTCTCCCGGTAGCGGAGTTCTTCCCCGGAGGAGGCGGCGGGGGGCGGGGTGGGGAGTCGCTCCTCCGGCTGCAGCCCTCAGATGCCTCGCCATTACTTTTTCATGACATCACAGCGGAGTTGAGTTACCTGACCCGCACTTCTTCGAACAATGGGACTTTTACGGAAGGCGAACTGGCTGGTCTACGCTATTTGTGTATCGATGCTTTAGTTGATGTCCTATATTTCTGAAACAGATTATTTAACTTCTGACCTGGTGGTTTCACCAGAAAAATGACCCGCACTGGGTCACGGACCGGGTTTGGTTCGGTTCTGTCTGAGATAATACTGAGGTATTTCTTGTCATCAATGTGAAGTTTTTGGATACTTTCATGATAGCACTGCTGAGTATGGGCCATTGTTTATATCTGAGAAGGAATTATAATGGCCACACAAATTATCAGTCTAAATTAAAAAAGACGAATGTTAAATACGTTTTTCTTTTAGGCATTCATATTATTATTATATCATAATATGATTCATATGATCGGTTATCATTCATATGCTGGCATATTTAACGATGTTAGTATTGTTTTATGTAATCTTATTTAATTAAGCCTTTATATTTTTCCTCGTTCATACATAAAAACACACTCTAATGTTAAATCCATGGGCGTTCAAGTTCAGCAATCAAAACATTAACTTATGGTATTTTAAAGGACAGTGAACATCAATGATAATGTACAAATTGACCATCAATGACAAATGAACAATGGACACATGGGCTTACGGTATGTGCAGGTATTTTATTGAAACAAAGGAGCATTTTTTTAACAAATATAACAAATGTATACCCACTATTTCATATATAACAAATACTATATATAATATATACAAAAAATGAACTATGTATAAGTGATTGTAGCAGTGTCTCTATCAAGATGAATCCATCAATGTGGGCTGTCACTCCGGGTTTTTGGTACTTTGGCTCGGATTATCCGATCGCACAGTGTACTGAGTCTGACCGCTTTTCCGTTTTTTCGTTTAACCCTGTAGGTTCTGACACGGAGACTCACGGCCTGTAGGTGGCGCCAATCGTCCATTTCCCCACCGGGAATGGTCCTGTCCAATGTTGGCAGGGCAGGACGGTGTACAATGGCTTTACATCTGGAGAATTAAAATAAGGCATTAATATGAATACATGTCACTTTTATGAACCATATATTTAATGCAAGTTATAATGGTCTGATCATCTAGCATCTGTTTGTGTGTGTGCCTGTGTTTGTGTACTTACATCTTGCCCGCTCCACAGTCCGGTATCAGGAAGCAGGATTGGGAAACTCTGTCCAGGAGAAATTTGTCCACGTCTGTCAGCCGCCTCTGATTGGCTAAAATCTGAAACAATCTGCATGAAATCACAGACGGATTAGACTCTAGATGGTTATCAAATGTACAAGTTCAACGGTATAGTATTACGTTTGGAACGAGTCATGGACGGGCAGAGATATGATGGATGCCCAATAGTGTGGTACCTAAGGGGGCAACATTTATTGGGTTTGATCCCCGAGGCCCCTAGTCGAACCTGGAGGAATGCTTGAGCATACGCCCTATCCTACTGAATTCACTGTCAATGGCTCTGGATAAAAGCGAAATGACTAAATGGTAAATCATCAGAAATAGTGGATTCTGGAGTTTGATCGATGCCTACGCTCAGATCCATCAGGTGCACGTGAGGTTAAAGAGTACAGAGAAGTGCACAGTGACACGGGTGCCAGGTTTCTGGTTTTGTACGACCTGATACCTTTTGGTATCAAACTCTGATCGCTATGCAAATAATCAGTCTGGTGAAATTAGTGTACATTTGCCCTAGTGTTGCAAAAATCTAATGTCTCAACCATGCTCCCTCTATTTTTTTTTAAAGCATAAGCACATGAACAGCTGTTGAACTTAGTAAACTTAGCATTCAGTATTAAACCACAGGGAAGCAAACAGGTAGATTGCATGCTTTATGGAGGTTTCTTCAAGCACTTCTTATCTCGGCTGTAGTTAAATGCCTCAGAGCAGTTCTAATATTTGTTTCTGACTGGATCACAGTCAAACGTAAATTACCAAGCATTACAATACTCTGTCATTATGGCCCACGGTACCTTTTTGTGCAGCTGCAGTGGTACAGGGTCCTGGTGTCCGGGTTCAGGAGGCCGTATCTCCTCTGCTTGGGAAGGATCCTGGCTCTGCTGCACTGGTCCAGCTCTCTGTACGCCTCACACGACAGCTCCTGGCCTGGAGATGGAGACACGCTGCTCTCCATCTGAGTGGCCCAGACACCGACACTGAGGGCGGGGCCCGCGGCGCTAGCAGAGGTGAGGTCAGAGGTCATCGCCGGGGGATCAGCGCGCGGCGTCGAGCTCCTGGTCGGGGTCGCTTGAGTGGCGTTCTCCTGAGTCACGGTCTCCAGAATGGCGTTCTCTTGAGTACCGTTCTCCTGAGTGGCGTTCTGTTGAGTGGCGTTCTGTTGAGTGGCGTTCTGTTGAGTGGCGTTCTGTTGAGTGGCGTTCTCCAGGGTGGCGTTCTCCAGAGCGGCGTTCTCCAGAGTGGCGTTCTCCAGGGTGGCGTTCTCCAGAGTGGCATTCTCCAGGGTGGCGTTCTCCAGAGTGGCGTTCTCCAGGGTGGCGTTCTCCAGAGTGGCGTTCTCCAGAGTGGCGTTCTCCAGAGTGGCGTTCTCCAGGGTGGCGTTCTCCAGAGTGGCGTTCTCCAGAGTGGCGTTCTCCAGAGTGGCGTACTCCAGGGTGGCGTTCTCCAGAGTGGCGTTCTCCAGGGTGGCGTTCTCCAGAGTGGCTTTCTCCAGAGTGGCGTTCTCCAGAGAGGCATTCTCCAGAGTGGCATTCCCCTGATTGTCATTCTCCAGAGAAGCGTTCTCCAGAGTGGCGTTCTCCAGAGAGGCGTTCTCCAGAGTGGCGTTCTCCTGATCGTCGTTCTCCTGAGTGGCGTTCTCCTGATCGTCGTTCTCCTGAGTGGCGTTCTCCTGAGTGGCGTTCTCCTGATCGTCGTTCTCCTGAGTGGCGGTCTTCTGAGTGCCGTTCTCCTGAGTGGCGTTCTCCTGAGTGGCGGTCTCTTGGGACGTGGAGGCGTGGGGCTCGTAGGCGACGGGAGGGTGGACTTCTGCCTGGAGCACTGTCTGGGTCGTTTTACACCTGTAGGGGCGGAGCTGTTAGCAAGTCACCAACCAAGGGCCGTATACCACGCCCATATTTGGAATGGCCATCCTGAGTGGCCATCCAAGCTTAATCTGGCACTTGAGAGGATTTTAACCTGTCAATCAAAGTCGACAACGTTGGTCTGGAGGACATGCCCCACACACAATATTATCAGTTATCTACAATAAAACACCGTCATTTAGCAATATGAATCAACCTTGGCTATAGTGAGACCACAAAAGTCCACTTACATGCCGAACCAGTTCCTCTCCATGCAGATTACTGTGTAGGAGAGCTCAAAGCAGTTCATCTGCAGCATGTTGAAGAAGACCTTCCCAACCACGTCGGATATGCTGTCGTTGGCGTTCCTTAGGCAACTGTGGAACCTTCAGGTTGAGACAGAATATCATTTAGGTTGAGACAGAACATTGTTGAGGATGAGACGGAACATCCTTTTAGTTCGATAACGGTAACCCTCTCGTTACGGTGCCAACCGGCCTGCGTGGACCAAAGTCCATGATCAGAAATCTCAAACTTGCACCACACAGATAAATGGCACCTAGCCCGGCCTTAAACAAATCTGATAACAATAGGGTATTATTTATTATATTTTTTATTATTTTTATTACGATTAATCATATTAAGTTTTAAGGGACGGAGCAAAGTCTGTGGTGAGGCACTGCCAACACCAAGCCCTGTTGGGGACAGAGCAGGTGTGGGCCTAGTCTACCCTAGAAAGACCACCACAACATTCAATGGGATATTACCGCTAAACAGACCTATCTACACTTAAACGCTTACAGTGAATGTAAAAGTGATTATTTTGTCAGTATGCCTATTTATAGATCTATTATATAGATATATTTTGAATTCATTATTTTCAATATTATTTTATTCATGGCGTTTCTGTTAAAATTGTGTGATATATATTTATCTTTGTTAAAAATAATAGGTGTTATAAATAAATTACAGTTGTGCATGAAAAAAGTACAGTTTTCGGGAATCTTATACTACGATCCTTACCTGTTATCACAATCGCAGTGAGACATGGTGAAGATATTAGTGTTGAAGACGCCGAATTTGTTTTGGAAGGACAAGATTGTCTCCTGGCAATGGTCATGTTCACGACAACAACTGTCCGTCCCCGTAAAGGCTCCTAAAGCACAGACAAGAGACATATATCAAATTATGGTTGATGGTTTTATATAGTGTCCATCTAAAGGTGTTCTGTATGGATCCAACTCACAAGGAACATTTGAAACTTTAAACATGAAAAGCAACTCACCCAAATCTGCATATGACAGTGCTTTGTTGCCAGACCCGCACCAGAGCGTCCCAGGTACAATAAACCCGCGCTTCACGCGCCGGTGGCTCGCCGCCTTGGATCTTTCGCTCAGCGCGCCAACGCTTCTTGCCTTTCTGCTTCGGCTTGCGCGTTCTTTAACCACAAACGGTGCGTTCACGTCGTCACATAATCGATTTGATGCAAACAATGCATTAATATTTAAATGCTCACTGTGGTTCTCCAAGAACTCATTCGTTTTCTCTCGGCACAGGGATAGATAGTTTTCTGTGACGGCTGCGTCCTCCACCCAGGAGCACTGGAGCAGCGCGCGGTCTGGGGACCACACGGAGTGGTAGAGGCGCACGGCGGCGGAACGATGGTGAGGGCTGTGGTGGCCCGTCCGCAAGAAACTGTAGTGAGTTTCACCGTTGGAAGCAAGTCGGGTATAAGCACAGATGCTCTCTACATCTGCTGCAGAGCTCGATATCAAAGCTCGAAATATTAAAAATACTCGAAAAATATGAAAAGGGTGCATTCTGAGGAAGAATAACTAAAGCAAAATGTAAATTTAGCTAAATAAGTTAAAGGTAAATAAATGAATTATTACAGATAATTCACCCAGATGGCAGCTTATGATTTCTACGTTAGTTGAACGTATATATAGGCATATTTCTTATCTATTCTAGATTGGAAACGGGGATTTCCCGGGATGTTAAAGTGATGTCAGCTGCACCTCAGACATCGTATGATGCCAAGCTCCTAGCTAAACACTAGGTCTACCAGAGACACACCTGTCAGCCACTGAGTACACTAGTGATACAGTGAACAGACAACCGCGTCTATTCCTCCTCTTTTTTTGTTGTATGTTTGGGCGACTTTTGTCCGCTCTGTGTCTTTTTTATCATATAGGCTAAGCGATATTGATCAACTCAGATTCACACAAAAAAGGCGCGCGTAAACGCAGCCAGCCCTTAGCCTGCCTTATACTGATCATATTTGAATATTAAATGGGCCTACTGGGAGAGATTGTATAAAGCAAATATTTAGCACAGTAAAATTCATATCATTGTTTATATTTTTGCACATCACCGTGAGTATGAAACATAGATATGTGTACTGTATTTTGATAGTAGAATGTATTCCAATGCTGTTGCTATTATATTTATTAGGCATATTTATATTTTAAAGTGCTATGTTTTTCAAATCACATATTCAGAACGAAGTGATGTTTTACTCCTACTACACATATAGGCATACTTCACTCATAATAATGGTATTGCAATAATTGCAGTTAACATAATGTAAACAGAGCGTCACCTTTGATTGGAGTCTTGACCTGATTATTTTAACCTTTCACCTACTTGGAAAGAGAGAGTGAGGACGAGGAACAGTTTTATTGACTTATTCAAAGTTCACTCAGCTGTCAGTTACGTGTCTTCCTCTGCTGATTGGGCCAAACCTCACCTGATTGAAACAAAGTCCCATGCCCCGCCTCCTTTATAGTTCTACTTCCTATATACTGGTTGTTTTGGCTTTTCATCAGGGTGCACTCACACTAGGCCATCTGGCCATCTGGCCGTGGCCATTGGCGTTTTCACACCTAATCTGCCAGTGTGAGAGTGTGGCCAGTCTGGCCATGCCAGGCCAACTTGGCCACTTGGCCGCCACGGTACAGATGCTAATGAGCCGACACGCGCACACGCACGGCTACGCAACCGAGGCGGATGACGTATAGTCCATGCGACGACCATGGCCATAATAAAGGCGACGAGCCTTCTTTCCAATTAAACTAAACATGGCGTCAAGCGTTTCAACTGTTGGTTCACATTGGTTCCCATAGAGAAGTCGAGTGTCTATTAGCCATTTGGGCAGACAATAAGCAACAGACTCAGCGAAGTGCGAGCTGTGTTCTCTGTAGTGTTGTCGATTGTTGTTAAAACTCTGACTGGCGGCAGACTTTATTATGGTCCATGCAGCGGACGCTTTATGATGACGTGTTACGACGTGATGACGTATGTACAAGAGCCTACCGTGGCCAAGCCACAGTTGCGACGGCCAGATGTCCTAGTGTGAGTGCACCTCAGTGTACATGCACTGTCCTGCAACACACATGCACATTTTAATTTAATACCTTTGTTTTTCTTTGGGGAAGAGTTTGAAAAGGTAAGATTCATCAATAAACTCATATAAAAATGTGCTTGTAATTGATTACTATAAGTTATTACAATAAGTTGTTTTAGTAGTAGGAGTAAGAGTAGCAGCAGCAGTATAAGTAGGAGTAAGAGTAGTAGTAGTAGTATAATAGTAGTAGAAGTAGTCATGTGAAATCACATTACTACAAGCACAGACAATATAGTGATTGCACAATGTTTTTATTTACCAACAAGAATGTATGCTACATTATCGGTGTGCCTGTACACATATATATATATCAAACAATAAATCGGTCGTCTATACCAAGAATGAAAAGTGAAGATGATTTTGAAGTGGCACCACCAATTGCAAGTCATAAGCATCATACAGACAATTTCAATTAATGCCCGGCCTAAACGATCAACGTTTTTAAAAATAGTTGTACATGATGGTGTAGGATGCATGCATACAATATTGGAGGCATTTTTCTTAGGATAGGGAATGTAGAGATGGAGAAATAAATAAATAATATGTATGATACCAGAAAAATAGAGAAAGATGATCGAATACAGAAATAAATAAAGAGTGTTATGACACGATATGATAGAGAGCTACTGAGAGGCACAAACAGACAAGGATTGAGAGATAGAGCGATAAAGCAAGAGAATTATACACTATATGGAGAGAAAGAGAGATAGAGAAAGAGATATAAAGGGAGATACAGAGAGAGATTCTGAGAGATGTTTAGGGAGAGAGCAAAAGAGAGAGAGAGATACAGAGATAGTGTTAGCGAGAGGACCCCACAGAGAGCAATACAGAGAGGGAGAGAGAGATACATAGCCATGCAGTTGCAGAAGAGCATAGTAGGAGCTAGTAGGCTAGTCAATTCATTCTGATGACTTAATATTTTAACACAAACCAGACTTATATAGGTCAGTAATACCAACTGTCTTTTAACAATCTACAATATTTCCAGGATAAATATAACAGATAAGAAGATATTTCATCTTAGTACAGACTACTAAATCAAACGAATATGGACTAAAATAAGGTGTGACATAGCATGGTATATAACATTATATCACATTATTGCACAGTATGTGATCTTCTCATTTCACAATAAGAGCGCAGGAGATCACCTTAGGAGGTAGAGACGAGGTACAAGACACACTTAATAACATACGTCCCACAGTAAAGGACACGAAATGGAATTATCATTCTCTTAACATTAGGTTAATGCTGAATGACAAAATAAAAGAGAAATCCTATGGTAGAACTGAAAACTGCTTCAATATTAATGGCCACATATTGGCAACGAGGTCAGAATCCATTCTAGACATGCATGCACATTCTGCCTCAGAACAAACACCGTAAAAGGTAGGGAGGACACAAACCCGCGGGTGCGTTTCAGAATAAAAGCCCCCGCTCCGACTGGGAAGAGATGGGAATGGATAACTGTCACTGGACCAAAATGAGATGGATAGATAAAAGAAGGAGGTCTCAGTCCTCGAACTTGGCAGGGTCGTCATTGAGGAGAACGTGCCAGCGCTCTATCTTCTTGTCTTTGTTCTTCAGACATTCGTACCAGTGCTTCAGACACTCTCCCTTCGCCTGGATGCCCAGCTGGCAGCCCCCTTGGGGGGGGGGGGAGACATGGATCGATAAATAGATGGATGGCTTATTGATATATAGATGATGGATGCATGGATGGATCATTGACGATAGATAGGAGATGGAGGTATGGATGAATGGACAGGTGGATGGGTCATTGATAGATAGATAGATGACGAATGGATGGATTGCTGAATGCAGACACGCATTAATGGACAACCTACCTATTTTTTCTGAACAAACCAGCGAAGCATTTCTCTTGGCTTCATTAAAACAACCGTCACCAAATTAATTTGTCTAGATCCCTTCATTGTACGGATTCTGCTGAAGAGCACTTTTCGTCGCTTGCACCGCCATGAATATAAAAAATTGCAAATCAGCACTTTGGTGGTTGTGATAGGAGGTTTGGCAAAGGACTTGTATGGCAACCTCTTGTTATTATCCTCACAAACTGCACACTTATCGACGCACAGGGATTCCAAAATATGAAAGTGCGGTATTGCAAAGGGTTTTCATTGATGGCAGACGTGCCCACGCTCTAAATTCATCAGCAGAATTGGTACAAGGAAGCAATTAAGCAAGTAATGGGTGTTTTTGTGAAGCCAGGAGAGACGGCTGCAACAGTTTGCTCAACCGGTATCGTCCTGTAAGTGTTCATGTCAAGATACGTACCGATGAAATCGTTGGACTTGCCCATGTCGTAGTCCCAGACGGAGATATCCAAGGTCTTCTTGGCCAACTCACCGTGTTTTATTTCATAGCTGAACTCCTATAAGACAAGCAGAGCATTTAAAGCATGGGCAACCACAAACAATTTTAGAGGAAGTCATGGAAGATAAATGGGTGATCAACAGTCTGGGCGGAGCCTTGTCAGAGAGTGGTGCGGAGCCGACCTCGTTGTACTCTGGGTTAAGGGTCTTCTTCTTCGTCTGTGTCTTGTTCTTGGCCTTCTTCCCCATATCTGGCTTCAGACATCTGCAGCAATACCATAAGACAACACTTGACAAACTGTGTGCACCTGAGGTCGGTTGGTTTGTCTCTCGTAAATGACAATATCTATTCTTCAAATACCTGACGTTTCATTCAAAATCCTTTTTTGTGATTCATTTATGTGCAGATATGAGGTAAGGCGCCTTGCTCAAGAGGCTTACAGGTAAACAGTGGACATTGGGGTTCAAACCCAGAACCTTTCAACCTTTCAAAGAAAATAAATGTCTTTCAATTCTCATGTGATGGTCTTTTCAAACATGTAAGACTAAACATATCCCCATAGATAAAATGGACAACACACGGCCGGAGGACAGTAATAAACGCACACTTTAACGAAGGGGTCGGAGTATCCGTTGGAGTCCATGGCGGCAAGGTGGGCGCAGCGCACCACTCCCACCACCAGGCGGCCCTGCCGGCTGTCGTAGTGCAGAGACACCTGGACGCGGCCCCGCTCTTCGCTGCTCTCTCCGTCCTTGCCCTGCAAACATATGAATACGTTGACATATATTTATGGATCATATATGTATCAACAACCAACCAGATAAAGTTAAAAATGTATAAGGAAAATAATGTATAGATCATTAAAATATGTATTTGTATTTGTATATATGTATGTCTTTAAGGAGTCTTGTCTTCCTCTACAAGCACCCATCAACTCAATTGGAATTATGGGATACATAAAATCGAAATAATGATACATGTATCTATGGGTCTATATGTCGAAAGAATGGCTAACTAGCCATCCCCCAAGCACACATTGACTATACATGCTGTTAATATATGTGCAACCTCCTAAGTCGGATTACTGTCTAAATCAGTCTAAATCTCCATCTTTAACCGGAAGCATGCACTCAACCATGTATACAGCTACTGTATAGGTCTATAAGTAGCAGGAAATACACAGATTAACAGAAATGTATAGTGCAGGTAATCTGATAAACGTGTCTTACATCATCCTCATAAAGAGCCATACCCCTCGCTGACCCCCCTTGTGCCTTCTTCGACTTTAGAGAGATAGAGAGAGGGGGGGGGGGGGGAAACAGAGGGTTAAATAGAGAGGGAGAGGGATGGGGAGAGGGAGAGAAAGCAAGATATGACGACAGAGGGACAGAGCCAGAAAGAGGGAGGGAAAGTGAGAGAGAGCATGAGAAAAGGCAATAGAGAGGAAGCAAGAGGGTTTTAGAGAGAGGGAGAGAGTGAGTGAGAGAGAGAGAGAGAGAGAGAGAGAGAGAGAGAGAGAGAGAGAGAGAGAGAGAGAGAGAGAGAGAGAGAGAGAGAGAGAGAGAGAGAGAGAGAGAGAGAGAGAGAGAGAGAGAGAGAGAGAGAGAGATTGAGAGAGAGACAGAGAGAGAGAGATAGAATGAGAGAGAGAGAATGAGAGGGAGAGAGACTGTTACAGATTCGATTTAGCACATTTTTCGCGTTATCTTGATCTTACAATAAACCAAAACAATTTACAGGAATACAGGGGGCAAAAAATTCAGTTAGAAAAAGAGAGAGAGAAAGAGAGAGAGAGAGAGAGAAATAAGGGTTTTAATGAGAAGAAGAGTAAGAAAGGGGGGAGAGTGAGTGTAGTATTGATATGTTCCCCACAGTAATCCACATGGATGTCATCCTGGCTCTTGCTGGTTCTCACCTGGACCACCCTCTCCAGGCACACACTGAAGTTCTTCTTCTGGTTGAACTTGAGTTTCTTCAGCGCCACACGAGTCTCTCCGATGAACTCATTATGGCCAAACTTATCCTCATCGCTCACTGCGAGCCTGCAGAGAGAGAGCATTTCAACTAGATGTCTCTCTGCCACTCACTGATAGACTGCAGAGAGAGAGAGATGGTTAACAACCTGTCTCCCTACTATTCACTGATGGACTGCAGAGAGAGAGAGAGCATAGTAACAACGGTACTTGTCTCTGTATCACTTGCTGAGAGCCTGCAGAGAGAGAGCAGGTTAACTACATGTCTCTCTCTCACTGACTGATAGACTGCAGATAGAGAGAGAGAGCGAGAGAGAGAGAGAGAGAGAGAGAGAGAGCATGTTAACAACTGGTCACTCTACCACTGACTGAGTGCTTGCAGAGAGAGAGAGCATGTTAACTACTTGTCTCTCTACCACTCACTGACAGACTGCAGAGAAAGAGAGTATGTTAACAACCTGTCTCTCTACCACTCACTGACTGAATGGAGAGAGAGAGAGAGAGAGAGAGAGAGAGAGAGAGAGAGAGAGAGAGAGAGAGAGAGAGAGAGAGAGAGAGAGAGAGAGAGAGAGAGAGAGAGAGAGCATGTTCACTACATTTTTCTCTATCACTTACTGACAGACTGCAGATCGAGAGAACATTTGTATACCAGTCTACCAATTTACCATTTCTTTGTCATATATCTGTCTGTCTGTCTGTCTGTCTGTCTGTCTGTCTGTCTGTCTGCCTGTCTGTCTGTCTGTCTGTCTGTCTGTCTGTCTGTCTGTCTGTCTGTCTGTCTGTCTGTCTGTCTGTCTGTCTGTCTGTCTGTCTGTCTGTCAGTCTGTCTGTCTGTCTATTTATCTACCATATATTTCAAAATATGAATAGTTGGTATTTGTGTATGTGTGCATATGTGTGTATCATTGTATTTATGTATTGGTGGTACCTGAGTGACTTGCGGGTCATCTCTTCATCGGTGATGCCGTGGTACACCAGCGTCTCGTTCCACACAGGATTCAACGTGTGCTTCAGCGTCTTGGTACGAAGTTTATTAGACTGAACGACACAGGATAAGGAGAGATGAGCGACGAGAGGAGAGGAGGAGAGAGGGGAGAAGAGAGAAGACAGGAGACAGGAGGAGAGACGAAGGAGAGAGGAGTGAGGAGAGAGAAACGAGAGAGGAGTGGAAAGGAGAGAGAAGAGAAAGGAGGAGAGAAAGGAGAGAAAAGAGGAGTCAGACAAATGTAGATGAAATGTTTGAGATTTTTATATTCTGAAATACAAATCGTATTTATTCTTGAATAATTAATTAAAACAATATAAAATATAGATACAAATGTGGGGGAGGTAAGATATGGGTGGGGGGGTTTTGAAAGCAAGATAACCAAACCAATATTTCTAATGAATAATCACTAATAATCCGCCGTAGGCAGCAGGGGATACCTTGCTAGCTCCAGGCAGCAGGTGCAGCTTCACGTAGGGGTCGGCCAGCCCGTTGGAGTCCATCGGCTTCAGACCCTGAAGACGACCACAGTTTGGGAAGGCCCATGAGCGAGGGGGGTAATGGCACATGACAATATGCAAATGCATATGCAAAGTGTGCATATGCCCCCCATATACCCCCCCGTAATACGGACACGGAACACTTCCAGTCACCTTCACACGCGGCTCTTACCAGAGCTTAGAGACTAAGCCCAGTGTCAGACTGTATGCACTGTATGCACTTTTTCCATGCTACCTCACTGCCGCTTTAAGTGTGCACTGGAGGATGCATGTGGATGTAATGTGTGTGTGAGGATGTGGAGATGTGGGAGGGTAGAGAGTGGTTGTCTGTGAATGGCTGGACGATGTTTTGTTTTATATTATTTTTAGAACTCTATTTATAAAGCACCAAGAGGACTGCCATCCAATTTCGTTGTATCCTGTGCAATGACAACAAATACATATGTTCTATATGCATTCACAGATGTCTCCATAGTATCCTTACACAGTGTGCTCGGCTGTCCTTTAGACTGCTGCACTATTTTGTCCACCATTTTGTTGCGGATACTCGTTGAGCCCTATCCCACGGATAGTTGCCTGAGCTGGGGATGCACTTTATGGTAGCTTTATGGCCCTGAAGGGGTTTATGGAGATGTCCTGAACACACCCTCTATAACAAAGCCTGCAAGACTAAGAGAGCTCAGGAGAATGATTTGACATGCTTTGTGGATTCTCTTGTTCTGCTGTTCTGCTAAATAAATCTTTTCATACTTAGATCTGAAGATTACAATTCAGAGTGGCGTCCTATAGGGGTCGAGGTAATCTAACTCAGCAGCATGTAGTGGACGTTTATGCCCGGGGAAACATCTCTCTCACTTTCTCTCTGTCTTTGTGTATCTTTCTCCCATCCTATTTGAACAATGGAGATTATTCTTGACGTTTAAATGTTCATCACGTTCTTACATGCTCTCACTGTCCGACCTGAAACATCGACATACCGCAAGCAGCAAGAGGGCTATTGCTATTGACTGACCTTCCATATGTGTGTGTGTGTGTGGGAGGGCGTTTGTCAGATCGTGTGTGTTTGTACGTGCGTGTGAGGGTGTGCGTGCGTGTTTGTTCACCTTGGCTTTGACAATGCAGCAGTGTAGAGCATGGGTCTCCTGTTCGTAGAGGAGGGAGAACTCTAGTAAGCCCAGAGTAGCTACAACAGACAAACACAACCACAAACAAACACACAAGGGACGTTTTAGGACACATTATGGTACCTTAATATGTAGTCAACTAATCTTAAGTGAAGTATAAGGTATAATGTAACATTAGCTTAGGGCTACTTATTTACAAAAAAAAAGGCTTTAATCAGACACTGTAGTAGTGTAACTCCAGAATCTAATAGCGTAGCCTTCCTAGCTAAAAGTACTTTATACATATAGAAGATAGTTCGATTTTTTACGAATCTCACAAATATACATACTATATACAATGATGACAAAATAACGTCATTTTTAAATGATATTATATTATATCAATATAATATCATTTAGCAATTTATAATTTATATATAATTAATGTCGAATATGAAATATTTCATTTTAATCTTACTGGACTCATCAGAGTCGTAGTCAACCTCATCCTCTTCGGTCTGCTGAGGCGCGACTCGGCCTGGCGAGGGACTAGCAGCAGCAGCAGCAGTACGCGCTGATGGGGTAGAGGAAACGAGCGGCTGTGTTTTCATCATGACGCCTGAAGAGGGCGCTGTGGTGCACCTCTCGAGGGAGCTACTTTCCACATCTGCCGCAGGGGCTTGGGGAGTTAGAACAGCGACAGAGACAGCACAACAGCGTCACAATAATGTACATCTATTCACAAAATGTTTGCCACCCATTTCCCTGAAGGAAACAAATGAGGTAGCTTCAAAAACATATGTTTGATAAAATACAACAATACTGATGGGATGTGTTTAAATTCACCCTTGTGTTGGCCTAGTTGGACTGTGTTCGGCGCAGTCCCCAATTGTGACCTGGCCGGGGTTGGTTTGGGGAGGGGGGTAGCTTTCTCCATGGTTGTAGGTCTCTCTGCATTCGTAGTTCTCTCTGCATTTGTAGCTCTCTCTGCATTTGTAGTTCTCTCTGCATTTGTAGGTCTCTCTGCGTTGGTAGTTCTCTCTGCGTTGGTAGTTCTCTCTGCGTTTGTAGGTCTCTCTGCGTTGGTAGTTCTCTCTGCGTTGGTAGTTCTCCCCGTGGTTGGTCCAGAGGGCTGTCGTCTGTCACCATTGGCCCCTGCTGAGGGTCCAGTGCGGGGTCCAGAGTACCCGTGTTCTGGCCCACTGGGTCTCTGTTGTGGCTCTGGGATCATGAGGACAACGGTCATCATTCATGAACACATAAACACACACACACTCACATGCACACACGCATGCACGCACACACGCACGCACGCACGCACACACGCACACACACACACACACACACACAAACACAAGCATACACACATGTACCACACTCTTCAGGCCCCGGGAGATCAATAAACGATCATCCAAGTGCATCCATGTCTGCTACAGTAAATATACTGTACATACAACTGACACGTAGCTACCGTATGCACAGTATATATACATACAACTAACATTTTAGCTACAGTATACATACAGCTTACATGTAAGCTACAGTATATATATATATATACATGCTAACATGTTAGCTTCATTACATATACATACAACTAACATGGTAGCTACAGTACATATACATACAACTAACATGTTGGCTACAGTATATATACATACAACTACCATGTCAGCTACTGTATAACCCAGCTCCACTCACAACACACCCAGACCCGCTGCACAATAAGAACCTTGTTGTGGTGGTTGGTCGCTGGCCTCCATCGTCTGCTGGGCTGGTTCCCGGAGGTTCTGCTGGGCCCTGGTCTCCCTGCTGGGCTTGCTGGGCCCGGTGAGGGTCAGTGGGCCAGGCAGCACCTGCTGGGCCTGGCCCTTGTAGAACCAGGCCCCTGAACGCTTCTGGATCTGAAGAGAGGAGGGGAGGAACCGATAAGACACAGGGTAGAGGCTCTGTCTGAAGGGGATTATGTTGCAAACACTTGATTTGTGCAAATGTAGAATAGGTGAAAACATAGGTGTGTGAATTCTCACATCCTTCTCACATCCTGTTCTACGAGAACAACCAAGTCTGCAAGCAAATGGCTTTGCAGCATATTTGTCTTGGATAAATATTGTTGATGATCAAGTCAGATCTCGCGGTTTTAGTTTAAGTGTTCCTAGCTGAAGATGTTTTTCTGCTTGTTTGGTTGTGTATTTGTCTGTTTGTTCGGAACAGGGCATGTCAATGTGTGTTTATTGATTTGTACTTGGGATGATTGACACCAAACTGAATTAATCTAAGGGTGTGTACCCGGAGGCCATGACAGAAAGACAGAAGACCCTGATATAACCTTCACTTTTATTGTGATTTATTATTGTTTATGTTGCAATAAATCCAAATAGATCCTTATGCATTAATAAAAACATGACTTGCTTAGTGTATTTAGTGGGCTTTCCTGGTAGGATATATTTACCATTATTAAAAATGCCTTATGATTGAGTAAGGGCTCCTAATGTCGTCCTTGTTCATCTGTCCATTGTTGCTCACTTTATATCTATTTGATTATTTACAGTGAATGGGGGAGGAATCATCAAGTATTCATGTGTTCATATGTTAATGTATTCATGTAACTTCACATGTTAAGATGTCCGTGTGTTCATGGGTTCATTGGTGCTCACCTCTTGCTGCTCGCTGCAGATCCGACAGAGCCACACGGGACATGACCGGCTGTGACTGCAGATCCCGCACTTACTGCACATGTTCTGCACACACACACACACACACACACACACACACACACACACACACACACACACACACACACACACACACACACACACACACACACACACACACACACACACACACATATGTGCATAGACACACACAGACAATATACATTATAAGCACATACACATTTATGTGCATACAAACACATTCACACACCTTTATAGGCACCTACACATATATGTGCACACACACACACACACACACACACACACACACACACACACACATACACACGTGCGAGATACACACAAACGCATGCACGCAGGCACCCACGTACGCAACACACACGCACACAGCTTGGTCCCTGGTGGCAGGTGCACGGCACATGCACTTTTCCAGTTCAGCTGGCATTAAGCCAGGAGCAGCAGCAGGACACAGGAAGTGTACAAGACGAGAAACACACACAGTGTGTGTCACTCGCAGCCAATTAACCCCCAGCCCGCCCCTGCCACTACAGAGATCATTCCAGGACTCGACAGCCCACTCTACTGTCTGCACCCTCTCATTTCCCCTGGCGGTATGCACTCTGCCCACGCGTTTTCACCTGCGCTTTTCATTGTGTTCACTGTTGTGCGCTGTCGTCTGATAATGCCCTTTATCTAATCCGCCCACCTTTCTGCACTGAACACAGAGCACCGGCGAGACCCCCTGCGGTCCGAACGCCTCCCCGCACAGGAGGCAGCGGGACTGGCCGTCGCCACACGCCGTCCTCCTGATGTCATCCAGACGGGTGGAGAGGCGGCTGGGGGGGAGGGAGAGGGGGAGAGAGAGAGGGAGGGAGGGAGGGAGAGGGGGAACGAGAGAGAGATATAAGAGGAGGATTCTCTTGAAATTCTAAACATCGACATATTTAGAAGGTTTGAGATTAGAGTTGCTCAAGAGCCCCATTCACAATCTTCTACAATACATTTGAGGGCCTCTAGAATATTTTTTTTATGGAATACATCTTCTGGAATCAGACTGTATTCTACGGCCCCTAGAATACTATGCAATCTTTCGAAATTCGATTTTAGAGACTCTAGCAATTGATTCTCGAGCTTCTTCATTTAAATTTTACAATTTCACTGTACCGCTCATTGATCAATTAATTCAAGAACCTCTATTATACTAGAAGCACATTGTTCCCATCCTTGAATCCGGTTTCAGAGCTTCTGGATTAAGATTCTCGCTCTTCTGGAAACGGATTTCAAGATTCTCGCTCTTCTGGAAACGGATTTCAGAGCATTGTGGAGGAAAGCTCCCACAATGAGATCCATCACACACAACATCTGCTCGGCTTGGATGTCCTACCACTCCTCCATCTCCTTCCGTAGAGAAGGCAGATGGTGAGGTCCTCCGTCCTCCTCACCTGATCCTCTGCTGCTCCATGTTCTCCATCATGGACGCCCGGGCGATCACGCTGTTGATGATCTCCTTCTCCTCGTCCGTCAGCTCCGCCCCCAAGGCTCCAGCAGATGTGTTCATGTTCACCTCTAAACACACACACACGCACGCACACACACACACACACACACACACACACACACACACACACACACACACACACACACACACACACACACACACACACACACACACACACACACATACACACACACACACACACACACATACACACACACACACACACACACACACACACACACACACACACACACACACACACACACACACACACACACACAATCAAATCGTGAACAAGGACTGTTTCTGACAGCCACTGTAGGCGAGCTCAGGCTAATATTAGATAAATAGACTAATTAGGTCAAAATAATCAAAAGATGACGTACTACCAAAGTACACAGACAAATATTGTGGGTCTGTGATCATCAGAGCCGAGGAAGACAGAATACCAACATAATGTGCAAGTTAACAACCATTATACATGACTATGGTCAGGCTGTAAATGATGAGCGGGAATGCAGTTGACACCTGCAGTTTAATTAAATGTAATGGCAGTATTATTATTCATTAAACACCCACTTATGACCTCCCAAAAGAGCATTCTTGATACAACAGACATCACTAAGCACTCCCAAACGTGCGAGAATATTGGCATATGTATGTTTTCATTATGTATGATTAGCATGATGAATTAGCATATCCATATATTTCATATGTTTAATGACTTTCCCCATTACCTTACAAGATCTATTTGCAACAAGTATACTGCTAATGTCTTTCATTGTCCCCTGGTTTGACATATCTGTCTGGACTTCTATCCAGAATACTAAAAAACAGAATTTAAGGTGACATTTCCTCAAAGTGATATCCTGACTATTACCTGGCTTTGTAATGCTAATCTGTTCTTTTTTTCCTCTTTCTATTTTGCCTCCCAAGAGGAACGTGTTGCCTCTGATGCATGTCAATGCTGCCTGTCCCTGCTGATGGATGTCCCTATGCGTGTGTGCGTGTGTGTGTCTGTGTGTGTATGTGCGCGTGTGTGCGTGCACGGTTGTGTGTGTGTGTGGGTGTGAGCTTGTGTGTGTGTGTGTGTGTGTGTGTGTGTGTGTGTGTGTGTGTGTGTGTGTGTGTGTGTGTGTGTGTGTGTGTGTGTGTGTGTGTGCCTGAGTGTGCAGGGGGTGGTCACACAAATAAGGAGAACACTCTATAATGCCGGACCCTTTTAGCTCATGAGTCACATTGCTCACACACAAACACACGCACACACACACACACAAACACACACACACACACACACACACACACACACACACACACACACACACACACACACACACACACACACACACACACACACACACACAAACACAAACATCTTCTAGCCCCCCCCCCCACACACACACACACACACACACACACACACACACACACACTAAAATTGTCAGATGACAGAGTTGTTGACTCTAGACTGAAATAGAAAAACAGTATATATGAGTAAAACAACCCCTTAATGAGCAAAAAACCCTGATTGTTTATTGACAGACAGGGTCAGTCACAGAAACTTACGAGGAGGGTTAAAGCTAGAGCTTGATTTCTGACACTGCAGATCAAGGTAAAACTAATTTCACTGATTCTAGAAGGTGCTGCAAAGTATTGTAGGGTTAAATACTGTGTCATGTAATCACCCTGCACAAACACACATAGTACCCTTACACGCACGCAGACACACACACACACACACACACACACACACACACACACAAACACACACACACGCACACACACACATCACGGTGCATTAGCGTGCTGGCCAGAAGGACCCCCCCACCATATCCTCAATGTCACCCATGGAGGTGAACGTAAAACACTTCCATGTGACAGCCCATCAATATTAGTAGCCGTTACATCTACCCTCTGCCCCAAACCCCGCCCTCTTCCCAGGTCCTCAGTGTGTCATTCACCCCCCCCCCCCCCCCAATTGTATCCCCACGAGCCCCCATCCAATTCCATTATGCAATGGAATTGCATTATACTGCGTGTGGTACTGTGTGATACTGCATATCAACTTGATGGGCAATATAAGTTTATGAAATTGAATAATGCTTGATGGTATATGTCTGAAATCATATTATACTGTATCATATGGTATTATACGATATACTCAAATAAAGGTTGACCTTACCCCCCCTTACCCCCTACCACTCATTAATGACAGTAAATCAAAACACGATTTTTGTTTGGATACTTTTGAAATGGTCGAAAAGCCTCTGCTGAATGTTGATAGCGAATAGTACCAAACAGTCAAATCAAGTCCAAACCAGGGAGGGGTGGGACTGCAGTCAGACCCGCAGGACCTCAACAGAGCCCATACAGCACAACGGCGCAAGCCATGAATGGATCCTGGTGCTGGGTAGAAATGGCGTGACTCTGCACATCACGATAACGCACATGAGGCCATACAGGGGGATTGCATCCATGCATTTCCAGCTTGTATTGAGTGTATTGTGGACCACAATGAGGGATGGTGGCCACAAAAGGGAGAAATTGGTCATAAAAAGATACAGCGTGATGAATGTGGGCACACTGGCTGCTCAGGGTTTGGGTGCTACAGTGCATAGCAATAAACAGGAGATGGCACATATATAGATAGGGCAGGGGGACACACACATGTGTGTGTGGGTGTGTGTGTGGGTGTATGCGTGTGTGTGCGTGTGTATGCGTGTGTGTGCGTGTGTGTGTGTGTGTGTGTGTGTGTGTGTGTGTGTGTGTGTGTGTGTGTGTGACGTGTGTGTGTGTGTGTGTGTGTTTGTGCGTGTGTGGGATTGCGTGTGTGGGATTGTGTGTGTGTGTGTCCCCCTGGAACTTTAGTCAGCCCACACATCTCCATAGAACCAAAATGTATTTCCTGTCAGACTTTCTCTTTACTTCCTGTCAGAGATTCTCTTTACTTCCTGTCAGAGATTCTCTTTACTTCCTGTCGGTTTAATGTTTTTTGTCCAGGTCCCTAAGCCGCTGTGACAGGGCTTTTCTCCCAACACACACACACACACACGCTTTCTCTCTGCTGCTCACACACATACAGGCACTCACGCTATCTCTCTCATACACGCATAAACACACACACACACACACACACACACACACACACACACACACACACACACACACACACACACACACACACACACACACACACACACACACACACACACACACACACACATAAAACATACACATTCTCATTCTTATCTGTCTCACACACATGCTCCCAAATTCACACACACACACACACACACACACACACACACACACACACACACACACACACACACACACACATACACACACACACACACACACACACACACACACACACACACACACACACACACACACACACACACACACACACACACATTCTTGGTACTAACTAGCATTCTATGGGCACTTTGTGTGTGTGTGTGTGTGTGTGTGTGTGTGTGTGTGTGTGTGTGTGTGTGTGTGTGTGTGTGTGTGTGTGTGTGTGTGTGTGTGTGTGTGTGTGTAGCCTGCTACAACAGATTACATCACAGTCCTCACAGTACACTCTGCTGCCAAGAGGCTTCTTTAAACTCATCTGCTCCCTTTGTTTTTCTGTCCTTCCTCTTCCCTCCTCCTCCTTCCTTCAAATAAGGAGAAATTCCTGTTTCACTAAATGCAGGACTACTTCAAATACATGTGTGACTCCGCTGTGTGTATGTGTGTGTGGTGTGTTTTTATAAAATTAAAATCAGTGTTCAAAAACTTGTCGCACACCAGTGCACGATCAAACCCATTTGAGTTTTGTGAACGACATTCATTGCCGAATATTACCCCTTACCTCTGCATTTCCCTCTCGTTCCCATAAATCCCCGTCCCCTTAAGTGACACGTGATCAGCCAGGAGCGAGACATTGTGCCTCAGTTGATTCATCTCTCTGACAGACGGTAGTGAGCCATGTCAGGAGGCAAAGCAGGGAGGGCTGGGGGTAATGTACCTCGTGTCTTCAGACCTGATCTGAACGGAGTTGTCATCGCAGGCACAGAGGCTCAGACAGACGACCTCATCGTCGTGAACAAAGTCATCGTGTTTATTCTATGGACGAGAACGCAGTGCCCTCAAGGATTCTCAAACGCATCCGTATCCCTGGAATTCCAATTTGAAAACATCAACACACACACACTCAGGCAGCCATCCTCCGCCTTGGCCAACCCCTCTTACCTCTCCCCTTTTCTGTGTCATCATTTTCTCCAGCACCACGAAGCACCACCCACCTCCTCCCAACTTCAAACTGATAATCAGCATAAACTTCTAACAAACCGAATTATCACACTAAATTACAAAGGAGAATTGCAACACACCCCCACACACTCTTATTTTAACAACACCTCTTACTTCTGCCCTTTTCTTTTTAATCACTTGTTCTCTGCAACATGCCTACGCATACGCTCGCACACGCGCACACACACACACACACACACATGCTTCACCGCCACCACCAATATAAACCAATATCCATATAAAAATATTAGACCAACATCCATCTATCTGCATGTCAGCTCATTTGTCACTGCACATGTTCTCATTCATAT
>NC_044066.1:10445529-10495529 GCF_902167405.1 Gadus morhua | reverse complement strand
TGTGTTTGCATGCGTGTGTTTGTGTATGTGTGTTTTTTTGGGGGGGGGGTATGGTCTTTGTGCATCTGCTCCTGAACTGGCTATACGCCACACTGCTAATCGTTAAATTAGTTGTAAAAGCATTCAGCTCAAACCAGGGTAAATATCCGGTTTCTTTGTACTTTTGGTTAAATTTAGCAGTTTGCTTATTAAAATGCATCTGTTTGCCCAAGGCGAATGACTGATTCTTTCATCACACATTTACATAATTAAGCACAAGTTATGCAAACACATCATTACTCACAGGAGCCGATGCTGAGACTTGTAATCCCAAGACAACAGAAGTTATCTTCTAAAAATATCCTAATATGGCGCACGACTATAATTATGCAAACAAAAATGGCAAACAATGTTTACTTTTAGGCCAAGTCAGGATCGCTTGTTAAAATCAGATTCATAAATGCTTTGGGCATGCTTAAAGAACAGACCGAGATTAAGGGCAAGGTAAATTCCCAAAACACAAGGGATGAAAAGATTTGACTCATTATTTTTAGAATATATACATACTATACAATCTCGATGTAATGTTTGTCACAGGGGGGAAAGTAGTTATTTACCAGCAGAAAATGCCAGGTAGGCCTCAGGCTTCCGGAAGCTTCCGTCCTGATCTAAGAAGTGTGGAGGATAGAAGTCTGATGGTCTCTCCCAGTGGGGGCCCTCAGACAGCACAGAAGTCAGGTTGGTAATCACCAGAGTCCCCTGGTCCCAAGAAACACACGGGTGAAGTGGTAGGAATGCAATGACTTTTTGGAAGAAAAATGAAAGTGAAGGAGAGGACACACTTAATAACGTAGTAGATCAGCCACATACTCTAACGTGTGTAAGAGAGACAGCGTGTCAATATGTGTGTGCGTGGTCAATGAGCTCAACCACCCATGTTCGTAGTAATGTGCATGTGTTCATGTGTACCAATGTATGCATACAGTATTTATTTACCTCAACTATTTGTAGCATTGAGTTACAACAATAGATGATGCTTTCACCAAAAGCATTGTCGGCAGTCAAACACCCTCACCACCCGTGAACACGTGTCCCACGTCCCCCACCTCTGGGATGCGGTAGCCCTTCAGCGTGGTGTCCCTGGTAGTGGCGTGGAACACCCCCACTGGGGCGATGTTGGCCACACGCACCGTCTCGTGGAGGGTGGCCATCACAAACGGCATCCTGTGGCGATCTTCAAATGAAATGCCGACGCGGCCCGCCAGGCCCTCGTCCAACTCCCTCTGACAGCGGGCTGGGGGGGGGGGGGGGGGGGGGGGGGGGAGGAACATGTGGATGAAGGAGGAGCTCAAGGCTGAACAGTGTGACCTTTCACCCTGCCACGATGGACTCGGTTTGGAATGGTTGGACGTTATGAATGTAGCGGTTCAGAGCACGGTTTTGTCCTTAGTGGATATCTAGTCTTGCCAAATAAAAACATTGGATAATTTTGAACAAAAGGGTTGAACAGAGGAGAAAAAAGACCACAAGTGGTTAATGAGGCATGAAATATGTTGTCAAAGGTACATACTGTGCATCGTTAGCATCATTAGCTAGTTGTTGGCTAAAGCGTTGTGCCGGTCGGGGTGGAGACAGAGGCTCACCCTGTATGTCCCTGTGCGTGGCCAGGTAGAGGATGCCAGAGAGGATGGTGTTGGCCGTGGTGTCGGTGGCGGCGAAGTGAAGGTCAAGCAGCAGCATGACTAACCGCTCCTCCTCCAACAGGCAGCCATCTTGTGTACTCTAATAGTGAAAGACAAATGTCAAACATGGGGTGTTTTACGATGAATCTTTCCTCATGTTCATTTACTTTAGCATGAAGGAGCTGAGCAACCTCAGTTAGTTGGTACAATAGCTTTCAAGCCGGACACCTGGAGATTTTTCGCAGTATGAACTAGTGGAGGACAATCAGAATGCACCCATGGACGAGGGGTGAGAGCAAGCATTCACATGGAGATCTTAGGCACACAAGTCTCTGCAAGAAGCCATTTGGGAGAGCAAGTTAGAGTAGAAAACTTGCTGAAGGCCACACCTTCTCCATCTCATCCAGATAGCAGTCAATGACATCTCGCTGTTCTCCGGGGACTCGGGAGGACTTGTGCTGCTTCACGACGCCCCTGACATGATTCTTTATGATGTCAAAGTTCTTGAATACCTTCTGGAAGGGCAGTGGAAGCCCTCGCAAAGCCGGGAACCCATCGTAGATCTATTGGAGAGCAGAGTCAGTTTGACGAATTAGATTGTTGAAACAGGACAGATTACCGTCAGATCAGTCTTGGCCTGAAGACTGGACTTTGGACCGTGTTTTACACGATTAGGTCACTGATATTGATATTCAACTGAGTATAAGGAGAACCTGTCTCACACATATGGAAATATGTGTGAGACATTGTCCAATGATTGATTGAAATAAATCAGCTCTCAATGAGCTATTGAGGTCAAGGAGCCTTAAATGGGGGAATATTAAACTTCAAAACTGAATTCATCATTGACACAACACCTGGTGGTAAAATAGGGGATCTTTGAGGAACAGTACAGCCCTAGGAGAAAGCAGTGCATCATGGGAATAATCTCCATGGATAAGCCCATCTGTCGCGGTGCTGCTAACTTACTGCTGCCCAGGCCCCATTGGCCACCTGAGCGTTCTCCTTGAAGCTGTTGATGATGAGCTTGTGCATCTCGTCTTTGTACTCAAAACGCTCTCCAAACAGGACAGAGCAGATCACGTTGGACGAGGCGCTGTGGATCAGAAACGAAGGATCCACTGGATCCCCTAAGCACAAAAAAGGACATAAAATCAAATCGACCACAAAAAGTGATGTTGAGGTTATTAAAGGGCCGTGATAACATGCCATTTCCAAAATGTATCAATTTCTGACATCACAAGTGGGAGATACACGTTGGTTGAGTCAGGGAGGTGCCTGATTGGTTGATCAATATATCTTACATCTGGGTGGACACTCCCTCTTGTGATGTCATAAATGGCTGAAAAGGCTCGTTGAATAACCCACCTCACACCTGGTGGTCAAATAGGAGCCCTTACAGCAGCTTACTTACCCAGATGGTTTTCTAAGTGGCTGCAGATGTGATGGGTCTCCTCCAAGATCTTGTTCTCCATGGTCTTTTTACCCAGACCAAAGGTCTTCATGGAGGCCAGGGCAAAGCGCCTGTGTTCCTTCCATGTTGGCCCATAGTTGGCCATGATCAGCCCTAGAGGTGGGAGGAGGAAGTACAGCTGAACAACACTGGGCTTTCAGAGCAGAGACATGCCAAGATACTAAACTCCTTTAGGGGCTTTTACAGATCGCCTTTTTATCTTCATGTTTTATTATTTACAATAATGATTTACGCTCTCTATCCAAATGATCATCATACATTGAAGACGCATACAATTTTGAGGATATGTCATTTATAAATCAGTCATCTCCTCTGTGAAGACCGCTAGGGAGATACGGAGGAGGCCAGAGCCAACCTTTATTCTCCGTCACATGGTTGATCATCAGGCCCTGGGGCCGGCCGGCGAAGTCTGCTCCCTGAGTCACCAGAGCCTGCCTGATGACCTGCAGTCCGTGCAGAAACACTGCCGGCCTGTTGCCAAGGAACAGACTGTACACGTTGCCATAATGCCTGGCAAACTAGAAGAGACATCAGTTATGATATAGAAATATAATACTAATGTACTTTATTACCGGTACATTACAACAGAAGAATAAATACAATATTTTATTATAAAGGGAGGTGCTCTAGCATAATCAGAATCTGAAGTACCAAAGTATCACCAAATACCTTGTTGAGGTCCCTCAGTGGGTTTGTCGTGCTCAGCTGGAGTATATTCCCAAATACTGGAACAGGATCGGGGCCTGGAGGGAAATGCTTGGGCCTCCGGGGCTTCAGTTTCAGCCAGAGGAGAACACAGATGATGACAACAAGAAATATCTGCATTATGGAGTATGTGGTGGTCATCATAAGGCTGTCCTTCCAGAAGTACGTCCTCACAGCAGAGCGTCCAAACAGGATGTCCTCACATGGTTTTACACACTGCAGAATGTTCTCAAAGATTGTCCACACTGCAGAATGTCTTCAAAATATATTCCTCGCAGCTGTAAATTCTCACAAGATTGACCTAACACAGAATGTCCTATTAGCACTGTGAACAGAAGAGAATAGCTACCCAGTACGTTTGCTAGTTAAGTCTACCAGAAAATCCAAATATTTCGTAAGATTTATTTTTGCCTCTGGCTGGAGCTTTCTTGGTTTTGTTTTGACAATGTAATTATCCACAAGAATCAGGTCAGTTCCATTGTTTTTGTTATATGGGGTTCTCTGTTATAACTGGATTATGCTAAACCAATAGAGAGCTCAGCTCAGTCTTGAGGGCTTTGAAATTTGTTATCCTTGACAAAAGACAACACGATCCATTGTTCAAGACGTTAAATGGGTTTCAAAGTTCTAAATAACATTTATTGAGTTAGGTGATAGGATGCTTTTAGGTAACATTTCTTTGAAACACTGCACCACAAATGGGATTATCAGATGCATTTAGAATATCTTGCAAATATTTACATTTTTCTGTAGCCTCCATTCCTATAACTATTATAACTTTGTGCATGTCAAATCATCAGAGCAAACAAACTCAACATCCATGGATTCATTGTGTTCATTTTAGTTTTGGCCTTTAGCTTATTCCTAATTAAATCAGTTAGTTTGTAATGGTCCAAAACTGAATTAGTGCATGCACACACAAACCACCACACAAATGAATGAGGCATGAGCTAGCCATTTATTGTTATTGAAGTTAACATGGTTAACTGCATTGAAAGTCATACAATACAATAAACCTCATAAGTGTTTTGCAAGGGAGACGCCTCTCTTTGTCAGAGAGAAACCTGTCCTGTAGGAATATACATACATTATATCTTATTGGCAAGTAGATATGCTTGGTAAGTACATTGTCCTCTACCAGGTACTCATGTACAATATACATGTTAAAAAATATAGTTTGTTTGCATTGCAATCACGGTTCCTCCTCTTCTTTTTGTTCAGGTGATGTTCAGGATGACAAAATTCACATTAATGTGTTACGAGTTCTTGAATGATCTAAAGAGCACTGTGTTGTTTTCAATAGCTATCACATACACATAAGCATATGCATAGAAGGCACATCTATGCATTGTAATTGCTTATAATATTAATAATAATTATAAAGAATGCGTTTTTTCAATGTTCTGTGAATTAAAAAAAGAAAAGCCAAGTCATCCAGGAGTGTGAGTGTCTCACAAAGATGGCCATGGCCGTACAGAGCAACACCTCCGGACATAAAGACGAGACAAAAAAACACCACAAGGACAAGGCCACTAAACAGCAGAAGGACACGCGAAACGGACGGACAGACAGACAGACTCATACATCCTAACGATAACAACAAATGAAGAGGAAGAACTGAAAAACCTGCAGACGGGACAGTAGCACGTAGAAGCTCAGTCAACTCAATGCGTATGATTTAAGACGAGAAGGAACTAAAGAGAATACGTTGTGTCGTACAGAAATGGATTCAGGCTTCAAGGAGTCCCTTTGAGACGAGCGTTAGGGTGGTGTTGTGCTGGAGGGAAGCGGCCAGCCGTGAAGAAACACTGATTTAAGGTGGAGATCCGGCCGGCTCCTTGGAGAGGGTGGACCCACACCCGCCTCCCCGTGGGAGGAGGAAGCCTCCGGGGTTGGGGAGGGGGGGGGGTGGAAAGGCCTCTGAACCCTGGATGAGTGAGTGTTGAGAACGGCCCCTTAAGGCGGGTCGGCCAGGAGTCCGTACATCCTCTCCCCGCTCCAGAATATTCCCTTGAGACGTTTCTTTCCAGGGGAGATGTCGCACAGACTCAAAATATCGTCAGAAAGACTGACTTTCCCCCCCCACCCCCAAGGCGCAAATAACATCACAAAAACACGAATGGAGCAAATGAGCAGAAAAAAAAAAATGACAATGTACAGCCGACATCTGAGAATGAAGTGGGTCGGCGAGTCTTCATCAGTTAGAACAACAACAACCATAATAATAATAATGCACATATAGTATCAGCCCTGGATTCATCGTTCCCAGGAATACTGCAGCTCACTGGTAAAGTACTCGGTTCTCTATCAAAAAACAGTTTAATGCTTTTAGTGTGACGACATTTCATAAGTAAAAATAAAAATACTACTAGTAACCGATGGGGCACCAATGGCATATAAAACCGCCATCTCGAATGTTTAATGCAGTGTGTGTGTGTGTGTGTGTGTGTGTGTGTGTGTGTGTGTGTGTGTGTGTGTGTGTGTGTGTGTGTGTGTGTGTGTGTGTGTGTGTGTGTGTGTGTGTGTAAACATTGGGGTGGGGTTGTTTGTTTGAGTGGGGCCCTTTAAAGTCCCATCACCACGGCGACAAAATGACAAAAAAAAACTCTTGGTAAATGTCACCGCGACAACGTCAGACAGCGACCGTGGAAATGAAATACATGTGGAGGTACGCTCCGAACAGGCAGCGAAACGGGCCTCCTTCACTCGGTGAAGAGCGGAAAGAAAACAATGTAATACGATTTAAAAATGAAAACCAATAACCCAACTCATCTTTTGGCAGCGGTGTGCCCATGGCGTTGCCCGCAAGCTCTAGTGAGTAACACACCGACGGAGAATCACACCTCGACTGAAAACCCATTTTTAAGTGTCAAGAAATGAACGACTAGAAGTGCAGGAGTGTTAGGGGGAGGATACGGGGGCACGGGGGGGATGCATGAATATTATGAAGATTATACATTCCTTCTATCCCTAACATTATTGTTTCATGTATCCATGATGGCGTAACAAGGCTTGAAGTAGTGGCGGTGATGCTGCGCAGAAGCAGCAACAGAACATAGCGTTAAGGACACTCGGCTTGAGCTGAAGGGAATGGTGACAGACGGACGGTTCCATCGGAACAAAGACGACCTCACTCTGGGGGGGCGGTGCAACCGGAAAAAAGAAAGGGTAAAAGTCTTAAGACTGGCCAAAAGTCTGAATGGATCAGCTTTCGTTCCAAGGCAGTTCTTGAGAGACATACATCCTCATGTGTAGGAGGGCGAGTGAGGTTAGCATATGATACAACTGTTACTATAGAAACACACAACGCGGCCGGTCAGTGATGCTTCAATCGTTTACATTGGTCTATAAAATACAGGTAAAACTACATTCCCCAGTGGTGTCGGGGGGACTATTATGCTTCTTCCTCCTCAGCGAAAAAACTATCGACGGCCATGCCGCGTCACCGCTGAGAAGGCCAACCGGGCGGAAAAGATATCTGCGAGGAGATGTTGAACGAAATCATCGGTGGATTCGGCACGAGCCGACGTCTTTACCTCTCGACAAACCTCCTTTCTTTTCAACTAAAATCTAAATTGGCGTACATTTCCTTTGGTTAATTATAAAAACACCATAATAAACAGACAAGAGTAAGTACACAGAAAAACAAAAACAAAAAAGGGCATAATGTTAGTCAGGGGGTGTGGGCGGTCGCGGTGGGGAGGGGGGCTTGGTGGACATTCCCGCGGTGGTGGATCGTTCGCTAGATGCAGCCCTTGTTGCGGGGGTGGGGGTGGGTTTAGAAGGCGACCCCCACACCGTGGTTAAGGTTGGGTTTTTAGCGCGGCCGCCCCCCTTCCAAGGAGGCTCCTCTGACAATCACAGTGGTTTAGAATACACCTAGAGCAGGGGGTAGAGGGGCAGAGAGGCTCTGGTGTTAGGTCTACCTCTCTCCCTCCCTCCTCTCTCCCTCCCTCCCTCTTGCCCTCTCTCCCCCTCCCCTCTCTCTCGTCGATGTCATGTTGTTTTCCATTGTTTTCTATTGTTCCATGTCCGCAACACGGTTTCAAGTCTCAGGCGTCAAGGTGTGGCTGGCAAAAATCGTTCAGGTGTCAGGTTCCTGGAGGACGAGGGGAAAAAGACAATCCAGGGCTGTGATTGGCCAGAGCTCCGTCAGAGGTGGTGGGTTTCGATTGGATGTCGTCGTTGCGGTGTGTTTACCTGGAAATGGTGGCTCGCCGGGTTCCCTGCGGCCCCTCATCTGAAGCTCTTCTGCTGCTGCATCAGACCCACGTTCTCATACACCCTGGAGCTGTCCTCCCTCATTCTGCACACGCAAACGCAGACACACACACACGTTAGTTGTACGCCACAACGAAGATTCCTTGAAAGCTTTGCATTGGGTGGGACACACACACACACACACACACACACACACACACACACACACACACACACACACACACACACACACACACACACACACACACACACACACACACACACACACACACACACACACACACACACACACACACACGGGACTCACTCTGTGCAGATGGGCGTTGGGATTGGCGTGCAGGGCGGCAGGGGGCTCTGCTCTCCGGTCAGGTCCAGCATAGAGTACTTGATGTTGGTGTACTCGCGCCCCTTGATCTTGCTCTTCTGCAAAGACGGCAACAAGGGAGGACGGTGTGAGGAAACCACGGTGGCGAGGTGGAGAGTAGACAACGTGCCCCTCGGGTCAAAGGTTAGAGGTCTTAATAAAGGGCATTTCTTCCAAATAGAAATGTAATAAATTCAGCCCACTAATTTTAAAAATGTGTTAATCATTATGACCGTTGCATTGAAAAGCTGCCAAAATAAAATACTTTAAAGACAACTAACTTAAATTATATTTTATAACAAATACCACATTAAATGGAGTAACCCTTCCTACGATAATCGGAAGTGCAGCACGTTAGCAGGACAATGACCATATTCAATGAAAAGGTGGACTGCTAACAGAGGTCCACCCTTTTGAAGTCATTAATGCCAGGATCCCACCTGCTCCTCCTCGATGCGTCTCTGCAGGGTCTCGATGTAGTGCTGCACGGCCATGTAGATGAAGCGGTACTGGGCCTCGGTCTGCACCATCCCAGAGCGCTGGGAGCGCACCATCTGGATGGTCTTGGGCACGTCGATGTCACAGTCCACCCCTTCAGGACACAAAGCATTGGGTGTCAACGCTTAACATCCCCACGGTCTCCCTGAGCCTTACCCAGGGATCATCTCTATCCAAAGTCCAGCTTTTCTAACTTTGCTGGGTAAATGAGGTCCACTGTGATACTCTTCCACTTAAAGGATAAGTAAAGTATCTACTTAGCAGGGGAAATTCAGCCTCAGAGTTAAAGGAAAATTGATAATCTGCACATGACAGACAAGTTTTTAGAAGAAACTGACACATTGAGTTCCATAGGAGCAAATGTCAAACATTCTCACTTGATCCAATAGAAAAACATTTGACTGAAAAAAAGGATTATAACCTTTGAAAGTGTCCCCATCTTACAGTTGGTACAGGAACTAGGGTTTTTTTTGTGGGAGAAATAAGGCTGAAGGGTAAAGTTAGCTGGGTAGCCTGAACTATACAGTGTTAACCAATACATTATGACATTTTCTTAAATGGTGGTTACCTAGTAAAATGGTTTGCATTGTAAAAGCAGTTCTACATACTGAAAAATACAAAACAATGTAGTTGACATATCCGTACCTTTTTCTCTTATCACATCTATTAGGATGTCGATCACGATGAAGGTGCCTGTTCGTCCAATCCCAGCACTAGAGAGGAAGAAAATGAGAAATCATTACATCACGGGCGATCAATACATCAACCGCCTACGGCCCGTGACCACGTTCCTAGGTCTAAAGAAATGGGAACTCACACAACTTATATTCCATCATATCAAACGTGCCTCAATAATCATAATAAAGTATTTTTGATCTAATCTTGAATCCAGAACCAGGCAGTGGTTTATATACTCCAGGGGACCTCCTCTATTCCAAAACATTAAAAGGTGACAATGTGTACGACCTGCGACCCTCTTGGTTGATACCAATTACTTGACAGTCTCAAAATAATAACATTAAGGCCGCTTAACCTCGCCCCTACAACTCACTGTGGGTGCCAGCTTTCACTCAATAACAACCAGCGGCCAAAGTCAACGCGCTAGGGTCGTGGCAGAACCCAGCTGCTCAACGCTCCTCTAAAATCTGCCAATATGAATACTGTTTTTAGCCCTCTTCTTTCGTTTGGTTTATTTTGCAGCTTTTCGTTTGGTTTATTTTGCAGCTGAAGACATAAGCTCCGCTAATGCCTGTCATTTGATACTCCTCTACACAGGTCAAGGACGCCCTCTGGAGTAACTACAGCCACTACAAGGAAACAGATTGTACACCAGGATGGTGTAAATTGAGTAAAAATGTCTGAAGACAATATATCAGGTACAGGGTGAAATTGTATGCATGGGATTGTCGTTGTGTGTAGCCATCAGTATGTACTGCAGATATCTAGATCATTTTAGTTTTTTTTAGAGAGAGAGAGAGAGAGAGAGAGAGAGAGAGAGAGAGAGAGAGAGAGAGAGAGAGAGAGAGAGAGAGAGAGAGAGAGAGAGAGAGAGAGAGAGAGAGAGAGAGAGAGAGAGAGAGAGAGAGAGAGAGAGAGAGAGAGAGGCGCCGTGTTCTTAAAGGTGACATATTATACCTCCAGGTGTGAGTGAGTAGCCGTTACAAGCTGTTTTGACATCGCAAGTGGGCGTGTCCACCTAGATGTATGACGGCTAGATGAGCAATATATATATATATATATATATATATATATATATATATATATATATATATATATATATATATATATATATATATATATATATATAAATAAAAGTCAATCGTATACATCGTCACCCCAAAGTTCAATGCAAAAAAAACATTGAATAGCCTAGAAGTCACCAGTCTCCCACACCCAGGTGTCCCCGGGCTCAGGTAGCGCAGCCCTGCTGTATGGGGAGGGAGTGTAACGGCATACTTTAGGCTCTGGGTGTCTGTATACCTGCAGTGCACCGCTATGGGGCCAGCCTCCAGGATGCTCTCTTGTTTCAGGTTGACCTCCTCCAGGAAGTCCAGCACACCTCCGGGGTCGGTGGGCACGCCGTGGTCGGGCCAGGCCCGGAAGTGGTACTGCCAAACGGTCCGCTCCGTGTTCCCCTGTTACAGTCAGGTAGAAGCCCAGAGTTACAGTGTGAGCTCTACTTCAGTGCATTGGTACACAGTCCTCAAAGCTTTTTTATTACTATTGAGTTTTACTCAATAGTAATAATAATCATTAATAATAGTGTGGTTTTCTTAAAAGGTAACATATTATACCACCAAGTGTGAGTGATTAGCCGGTACAAGCCATTTTGAAATTCTGCCTCTTCTGACATCACAAGTGGGCGTGTCCACCTAGATGTGTGCTGGATAGATCAGTCTACCAGCCTACCCAGTGGACTGTAGCAAACGTTGCTCATCTAGCCGTCATACATCTAGGTGGACACGCCCACTTGCGATGTCAAAACAGCTTGTAACGGCTACTCACTCACACCTGGAGGTATAATATGTCACCTTTAAGAACACGGCGCTATCCTTAAGACCACGGCGCTATCCTTAAGACCACTGCGCTATCCTTAAGACCACTGCGCTATCCTTAAGACCACTGCGCTATCCTTAAGACCACGGCGCTATCCTTAAGACCACGGCGCTATCCTTAAGACCACGGCGCTATCCTTAAGACCACGGCGCTATCCTTAAGAACACGGCGCTATCCTTAAGAACACGGCGCTATCTTTAAGAACACGCGCTATCCTTAAGACCACTGCGCTATCCTTAAGAACACGGCGCTATCCTTAAGACCAAGGCTCTATCCTTAAAAACACTGCGCTATCCTTAAGACCACTGCGCTATCCTTAAGACCACTGCGCTATCCTTAAGACCACGGCGCTATCCTTAAGAACACGGCGCTTTCCTTAAGACCACTGCGCTATCCTTAAGACCACTGCGCTATCCTTAAGACCACGGCGCTATCCTTAAGAACACGGCGCTATCCTTAAGAACACGGCGCTATCCTTAAGAACACGGCGCTATCCTTAAGACCACGGCGCTATCCTTAAGAACACAAGCAGCAGTCGTAGAGTGACCGGTTTCGCAACTGGAAGGGGTACTGGATCTGCCCAGGGCTCTTCTTAGCAAAGTGTTGAGGTGTCCCTGATGAAGACACCTCCCCCTAAGCGCTCTCGACCAGCTGGATGTTTCCTTGCATGGACACCACCATGCAATCATCAGTATACAGTGCATCAGTAGACGGTTGTGGGTTTGAATGGATGACTGGGTAATCGTAAAGGACTCTAATTGGCCACATGTTAGATAAGGGCTATATCAATGCACCCCATTTACAGTCCCTCCTAACATGGTGGCACATGACCTCCTGTGGTCGCGTGTGGAACTGCCGGTCTCCAGCGCTGGAGTAGGTAATGTGATGAACTTGTAACGACAAGCTCACATTACAAGAGGGTGATGAGCCTCTTACCTGTCCAACCTTGGATAGTTTGAGTTCTCTGAGCGTGTAGTCGTGGGCGGCTGTCTCCTTGACGTTTCGGACCCGCATGGCTCCGTACTCCTTCAGGGCCGACACGTCCGGCCAGTATTTCACACACTTACTCTGGAAGATGAATACATATAGATAAGAGTTACTGGTAGTACTGCACACATTTATTCTAGAAGATGAATACGTATACGTTTTTCCTCTAGTACTGCCCCGTTTACTTTAGAAGAAGAATATATAGGTTTTACTGGTACAACTTCACACATTTACTCTAGAAGATGAATATATATAAACGTTTCACTGCTCGTACTTCACACATTTACTCTGGAAGATGAATATATATATATATATATATATATATATATATATATATAAGCGTTTCACTGCTAGTACTTGACACATTTACTCTAGAAGATAAATATATATAAACGTCTCACTGCTAGTACTTCACACATTTACTCTAAAAGATGAATATATAATGTAAACGTTTCACTGCTAGTACTTCACACATTTACTCTGGAAGATGAATGTAAGTTTTACTAGCAGAACTTTACACATTAACTCTGGGAGAGGAATAGACACTTTTTACTGGTAGTACCTCACACATTAAGTTGCAAAAAACATGCTTTCGATTTCTTCCCTAGAATCTTATTCCAATTGTTTGCGTGTTCATTCATATTTTACTGGCAAAGGATCGTTGGAAATACCTTGTATGCAAATCATACAGATCCTTCATGCCACTCATTGCATAATTGTCTATCTTTGAAATCATTTGTGTTTAAGTTGATTATTAAAAAAGCGCACTGCTACACAAATAACAAAATAAAGAATGATATTTTCACTAAACTGATGTGTAAAACAAAATATATATTTAAAGAAAAAATGTGGGGCACTCAAAAATATTGCTGAAATGCTTTCTTCAACACAATAGTTAGATAACATAACGAACATTGTAGTCTTTGGCCTGGGCTTACCTTTCCCCTCTCCACCTCCTTGGTCGTCATGACGATGACCCTAGAGTTCTCCTGGAACACCATCCTCCAGAAGTCGCTGATGGTGTTCTGCAGGCAGCCCTGCGTGGCGATGTAGCTCTTCTTCAGCTTGGTGCTGTTTGACTTGGACTCCAGCTCGGGCTGTACACACACACACACACACGACGAATTAGGGCAGGTCAATAATTCTATGTCATCATTTATCGTCTTTGGACTGTATTGTATTAATCCTGATAAGAAGATATGCGACTAGTTTGATACTTAAAATGTTCATATACTTCACTGTAATGACCCCCAGTTAAGACTTAAGAAAAGTATTTCGATAATTCTATACACCAACTTCAAGTTTGGAAAATGGTTCTTTCAACACTTAAGAATCTCATCGAATCTGAACCTGACATTTACCAATGCAAGAATTGTTTAATGTACAGAATAATAAACCAGGGGGTTATTTTGTGTGTGTATATGCATGTACTGTATGTGCATGCGTCAGAGTGTTTGTGTGTGTGGAGGGTAGAGTAGAGTTACCATGATGTCAGTCACAACCATGATGAGATTAGCGTTGATGTAGTCGGAGCCCGCCTCAGTGTCATCGCCGTCGTTGAGCACCACGCGCGTGTGGTCGACTGCAGAGGAGAGGGGAGACCAACACACAACCCCTGTTAACATACTGGGATCATACAGGCACGTCAGGTGAATCCGGGTTAAGGTTGAGATAACACTAAGAGTTCAGGTGATGCATAACCTGTCATCATTAAGATGACAGGTCAGGTGAATTCATATTAAAATTAAGATACCACAGAGAGTACAGGTGAATTCATATACAGATGAAGATACTACAGAAAGTTTAGCAAAATTTGTGTTAAGATTGCACAGAATTCACGTGAATTCATATGTAATTTAGCTTCAAGGTGAACTCATTCAGATTAAGGATAAACAGGATCTCAGGTGAGTTAGGAGAACAGGATGGAGTTCCTTACAGGGAAGGATGTTTTTGTAGCGGTTCTTATTCTTGTTCTCTGCCCGCTGGCCCTCCTTGCGACTGTACAGTAACTTGCACTCTTGCTGTTGCAGCGTCTAAGTGGAGAGAAAGTGGGTACAGTGGGCATCATGACATGAGGGAGAGCTCATTAATTGAAGTAACCAAGTCAGTCGTTCACAAACTCATTCATTCATTGAATGAGAGAAAGGTATGACCAATCCGGCACCCCATCCTTGTGCGGGCCCTTACCTCGAACTCCTCCCAGAAGCCCTGTTTGACCTTGTCCGTGGCCTCGGCCAGCTTGCTCAGCTCCCTCACGCGGCTCTCGATCTCTGCAGCGTTGATGCGGGTCGTGTTGAGCGGCTGGGGAGCACAGCGACGTCATCAGTACATCATAATGCAGCCGGCTTTTAGCCAGAGCTACTGTGAATTATTTATGAGATCAAATGTGCTGCAGGTTAGAATTAAGAGCCATATTTGAGTGTAATTTGGGGGAAAAAGATGGCACAGTCATCCATCAGCTCTTAGGGAGTGAAATCCACTGTGAGAATATCTGTATGAGACCATTTAGATTTCAGGCCACTTCCGGCTCAGTTCTAAACAAGGGCAGGCGCGCCGAGATGGCCACCCATGGGTAGTCTGGTGGTGGTACCTGTTTGAGCTGGAGCACGGTTCCCAGTGTCTCCACCATGGGGTTCTTCTTGTAGTGCTCCACAAGGTCTGTGAGTGAGTCAAACTTCTCCCCACCACCTACGTCATACATGTCTTGCTGTAGAGACACCACACACAAACACATGGGTCTTTACATATATCGCTGTCAAAACATATAATGTCTTCCCATGCTTATGCTGATGCTTTGCTACAGTGTTATAGCGAACTAGACTCCAGGGCGGACTTGACCCTGATACGGTTTATTGGTCAACATCTTTCTTCTTCTTCTTCTCCATTTCTTATTTTAATTTCCTCCTGGAGGAAGTGAAGAAGTGTCATCTCACTTCTAAGTTAATGAAACTCAGTCAGACGCAAACTCTAACCATGGCCTTGCAGTCACTTCAATACAAAATACTGGGATTCCCTCTTTAACATTGTAGGAGACTAAAACCCATGCAATATTCTATCAACGTTCAAAACTAGGAAATTAACCTTTCTGGAGACTTGAAAACAATAACTTATCCATGCCATGACCCACTTGTGTAGCTACTGGCCCAGCACCCTCCCGATATTCTGTGCAGTAAAATAAGCAATACAGATTTCCTGCCCATGTCCAAAAAGTGAAATAATGAACAGTTCTCAATGTATATTTTTCTTAGACACGCTATTTCCCCTTTAAAAAAAACAACGCTCAACTGAAAAAACACAGCGGGTACTATGCATGCATACTGTTTATATATTTTAGTACACTATTTATTGTGCACGTTCCACTTGGAGCTCCGTATGGGGCAGGACCCACTGCTAGAAGACCACTGGCTTAAAACACAGAGGGGCTTACCTGACAGCGGATCATGACGTGGGTGACTTTGGGTTTGTTGTCAGCGCTGTCCGTCTTGTCGTCCCCGGTGCGCACAGACAGGACAAAGTCTCCCGGGTGACTCTGGCTCTCCCTCACCAGGAAGCTGCCGTTCTTACCCTTCTCCGTCAGCAGCTTCTCGGCCTCCCGGCCCGACAGGTGACCGTGGAACCATCTGACCGCACACGCGCACACACACACACACACACACACACACACACACACACACACACACACACACACACACACACACACACACACACACACACACACACACACACACACACACACACACACACACACACACGAGCATTGTTTGAAGATTAATCAAATGACAAGGGGCTAGAGAGTATAGTGGTTAGGGTTCTAGACTGACAAAAGATTCTCCAGTTCCAACGCCCGCAGTTTACCTTTCGAGAGAAGCCTTACCCCACCCTGCTCCTGAATGAGAAGTATCTAAAATAATTCCTGTCGCTTTGGATATAATCATAGATTTAAAAAGGACAGAAATAATGAATTACATTTTACTTTCAAATCACACTTCTTAAGTCCAAATAACCATAACATTGAAACAAGGACACAGATGGTTTGTGACTATTTGGCTTTGATTCTCTTGTAAACCCACCCTGAGTTTGGACGGCTGTGAGCACGTTTTACCTTTTGTGTGATCGTATGAGTATCGACTCTTGATAAAACAGTTGAAATTCTAAATGGTTGTAGAATGCAGAAATTTTCTTGTGGAAACAAGGCTATAATGCAGATTTAAATAAATCAATGAACCAAAGAAAGTTCAAAGTTTGATAAGAAACGCGTGAATTTTCATTAGTACAGTAACTCGGGCAAAGTTTTGATAAAGATTGCATATTTTCGTTGCATGAAGAACTTCCGACATGTTGCTCAGAGTCTGTATATTTATCTCCCCAAAACCGAAAAGTCAAGAACCAACAGCCATTCAAATCAATGAAACAAGTCAGGTGGCCTGGCGCAGCCTATGCTCCATGTCTCCCTCTCATGCACAGACGCGCGCTCACCCACACACGCATACCATTCCCACTCACCTTTCTGAGGTGGGGTCGGCACAGTTGAGTGGGTACTTGAGCTCGATGACGTCTCCGTTCTTCTCCTTGAGCTGCCCGTGGTGCTCCATGTAATACTGCACCAGCTCCGCCAACGTTGCGAACTTCTCCCCGCCATAGAGATCGTAGTAGTCCCCAGTGTTCTGGATCTTAATGTGGGTCACGGCGCCATTTCTCCTGCACAGCATTAAGAGATCCATTGTTCCACAGCGGGCTAACAAGCAGCTCTTCATAATAAAGTGAATATCAAGTCAATGAATGCCTTTTTTCCCCCTTCTATAAAAGACCTACTGTAAAAAGAGTGCCTAAGCAGAATCTCTTGTCTCTCCAAACATTTAACATTATGAAGGATGTAATTATAAATTTGAACCTGACATTTAAGTTACTTTTATTTGGGGGTATGGTGGTCGAGGTTGCTTGGTGATGAATATAGACGTTGGATTAAAAAATAACAGGGCCTTGAAGTGTCAGCTAAAATGTAATCTTCAATGTAAATGATGCAAGGTTTAAAAATAAAAACAGGATCCTTAAGCGTGGGAGGAAGTTACTAACTCGGGGGTTGAATCTAAAACGGCACATATCTGTCATGTTTGGTCAGCCATGTTTCATCAACTGTATTTGTGAAAACTGTTGATATTACCATGCTGTGTGGGGGGCTACAGAACTGGGAAAACAAAGTTAAATGACGGACTTCAAGTCAAGAAACCGTACGCTTAAAATATGTTTTTTTTGTTTTACATTTAATACCACACACACAGAGGACTATAATGTCTGACCCCTATTTAATGTCAAACATCAATGACTGAATAGATCAAATCCAAACAAACAGTCATTTGTAGTACTTAGGGGTTGAGCTCTATAACTAACATTTTTAACAAAAAGGTGGTAGCATGTCAAGCTCCTAGCACACGACTTAGCACTTGTAATGACTAACTTTATGATTGACTGACTTTATGATTTTCCATAAAACATAGCATTGTCTCAATGAGGGGTAGACTTCGGTGAGCGCCTAAACAATTCAACCTTGCTAAAAGTAACTTTTGACCTGTCTGGTTCCTTTTAAAATATGCAATAGAAAGCAAACAAAATCAAAATCATACTATTTAGGTGGGGGTTGACAGGAGTAAAATGAGATATATAAAAACGATGGATGAACCAATGGCCCATGATAAGGAATGAATGTTGGTTTGGGATTTTAAATGATGCTCTATAGGGGAAAGATTAACCACTAAACATATCAAGTAAATAAGTTCACCTGCAATTATTGCAGGTGAACAATGCTGTTACTTAAATAAACAAGCTGAATCTAATTGAGGGGCAGCTGATAGAACAGGTTGAAGCGATCATAAAATAAAGTTGGCCATGTTGGCATAATGTCTAATGTTAAAAGACTGCCAGGCGCATAACTGAAAGCGTGTAATTCATAATGCTTCATGAAAGTCTCTAGCCACAGGGAGTAACAATTCTCAGAAACATGTGGGCTTCAATTTTTTGCGAGTATTCATTTCTTGATTTTTAAAAAAGGACCGTGACTCAGGGTCAAATCAGCTAATAAACCAACAGAAAAGCATCTTGGTCAGAGCTTATTTCTATTTGAATGGGCTGTAGGACATATTTTAACATTGGAGGCCCACGATGACATTGAGTGTGTGTTGCCCAACATATTTGTTGTATACCCTTATTAGGAAGTGGGAGAAGGATGATCCAAACTTCCCGGGTAATACTGCTTACCGTACTGAGAGAGTAAAGTCGCCTGGGTTACTTTTACTCGGTCTGGCCAAGAAGCTCCCATCCACTCCGCGAGTCAACAGCAGATTCTCAGCCTCCACGCCGGTGATGTTCGGGTGGAACCACCTAACCATACGATAACAAGTTAAATGTCTCGGTTGCATATATATAAATATATATATATATATATATATATATATATATATAACGTTACACATGCAGGCACTATCGTCCCTATCGATTACATATTTAAGTTCAACCTCAACGCCTGATACCTAGCTCTACGTCATGTCCGTATTCCCTGGCTTGAAAATGAAAACACTGACAATAAATGTATGGATGTGGAATCATCAGCAGACAATACCGTAGCATGGAGACTACCACCACAATAGAGCAGTCCTGCTGTGCTTTAGGGCTAGAAGCACCGAATAACTACTTTGCATGCGTGTTGTGTGTGATTGTTTAAGTGTGTACTACCAAGTGGTCTTCGGTCGACAGTTATGTAGCCTTCATTAAACCTATGTACTAAGTTACCGGTTCACATCCTTATTGAATGCTTGGTACGCTTCTGTAGGAAGAGGAACACGATGCACGATCAATGTACCAGAAGGTTTGCCACCGACCAGTGTTGTTTACGAGCCCAACAGACGCTAGTCCCCATAACACTGTTTTCTGGTCCCCTTACCTTCGAGATGTCATTTTTTTCGCTCCTCACTTCCTCGCTAGGAGTTTTAATGCTTTTACTAGCTGGCGGACGTTTTCAACTATTGACGCCTTTCCTCACACAAAAAAGCGCTTCATTAGTCCACACCCAGTCAGAACCCGCATCAAAATACTGGCAGTGACTGGAAATGTTAATAACGTTAGCTAGGAAAAGTCTCTAGGCCTCGGCCCCAGAGACTTCAGAACAAGTCGATAATTGGACGTCACCAAACATGCGACACAATAAAGGGTTCGTGTGATTTATCGTCCAGTGTAGCCACAGTCCACCGGAGCCCCTCCCTTGTAATGAAAAACAACAGGGCCTCGGCCAACCGGCGTCCTAAGTGAGTTATATTAAAGAGGCCTATCACTTTCTCCGTGCGCAGGCGCGCTACGATACAACGTTTCGACAGCTCGGGATGCGTTCGGGAAATCTACTGGCCCTCGGAAACAGGGAAACTGGAAAACTTAGGAGGCAACCAAAACAAGCTTCGCAGACAAATATTTTCCATGTATTTAGAATAACCCCTCTTGATTAAAATCAATAATACACATTTTCTGAGCATTTTTATTTTCATATTTCATACGTTAGGATGACCGTCTTGGTCTGTTAGCAGTCAATACCAACACACACTGATTTTAATCCATAATGTTGGATTCACCTCTCATTCTTTAATTCAGATCCACATGCTTTCCTTCATAAAACACTTTTAGACAATTTTCATTAGATATGGAAGAAGTTTATAATTTCGATACAACTTGAAAACACACAAGCGTACACACAAAAAGTGACTTCGACATTATTGTCAGCAGTTAAATCAGCTTTACAATGATATTGTACATCTGAACTTAGGTAAGTATTATACAAGGTGAAAGAACAACAATATTGGACACTTAAAACAATGTCAGCCAATGTACTTTATGCAATATAACAAAAATAATAATAATATTGTTATTGATAAATAATAGTCAACATAATATAAATTGACCATTATTTACATATTTATTAATGCACTATTTTACAGAACTATTATTAACATTTTTGACCCTATGAGCTGTGAAGCCCTTAGTAGATTTGTCCCTCTCTGCTTGCCGTGTAAATCCGTATAGTACGTGGCAATCACACAGCATCAATGCGCTCGCTGCGCTATCACTGGTCAGAGAGCTTTCCTGCAACCACAGACTAGCCAAATAGGTTCAGAACCGGTGCCCTTGTGCTCAATATAACATCGGTCCTGGGTTATTTTTGTGACAGGACAACAAAATATCGTTATAAATTGACTTAACTCTACCGTACAAAGTCCAAAAATGTTCACTTTGTCGGAGCTCGTTGTGCTTCTGGCCGTCTTGTCGTCCACTGCGTCGGGGTATTTCGTTAGCATAGACGCCCATGCAGAAGAGTGCTTCTACGAGCGGGTCAACTCCGGAACCAAAATGGGTCTTATGTTTGAAGTGGCTGAAGGGGGTTTTCTGGACATTGATGTTGAGGTGAGATGCAACCATAACTTAATTGGAGGATTCTTCTTTAAACTTGTGTGTTTCAAGGCCTCAAGTGTGGACAGCGCGGTGTTGGGAACCTAAGTGCCCTGAATGTCTTGGCATTGCCTTAATTTGCCACGATCGGTGCCTGGGTCATAAGACCATTAAGTTAGGACTGCAGTTATATGCGTGATTAACATTACTTTGAGGCTGTCGATGGCGTTTCTTACGATGTTCACTATAGGAAGTGCTAGCTAGTGGCTAAGTGGTGCTAAAATTAGCCCCGGTGTTTATCCTTCACCTGTCATATAGTCCTGTCATCACTGTTCATTTTCATTATGAAAATATGATTTCTGAAGAGAACGTTGCAGTAGGCTACCCCCGTTGACAACATAGCTGTGATGATGTGCATATTGATGTTCATTTGAACGCCTAAACCGCGCCATATGTTATCACCAATGTGATATCACCGAGCCTGTGTGTGTGTTTGTGTGTGTGTGCGTGTGTGTGTGTATGTGTATTCCTCGGCAGCAATTAAAAATGCCCTGCCAATATGCTATTGTTTCATTTGCAGATAACTGGTCCTGACGGTAAACAGATTTACAAAGGAGACCGTGAGTCCAGCGGAAAGTACTCCGTTGCTGCACATATGGATGGTATCTATAAGTTCTGCTTCAGCAACAAGATGTCCACTATGACACCCAAGATCGTCATGTTCACCATCGACATTGGCGAGGCGCCCAAAGGACAAGACATGGAAACGGAAGGTAGTTGCGTATTTTTCTTTTCTTTTACGAGACTGAACTCTCATGTCCTACTTTATATATCCGTGCTTCACCCCCCCTCCCCCCTTTCCGTCTTTGATTCCGTTTCCTTTCCTTCTTCTTCCTTCCTTGCTTAACCTTTCCTTGGGAACTGTTTTACTCTTTCTAGGTGGTGACAGCTGGGACGGTAGGCTGCAGGACATGATAAACATGCTTTCTATTTCTTTTCTTTTTTGCTTGTGTGACACACTGCACCGAACTCTAGTTAACCACTGCTGTGGCCCTGCAGTGTGAACTAACATTGAGTGCTATACATTTATGAGTGAAAACACGTATTATTTGAATGGTTTGTGGAACGTGTGAAAAGGGCAGGTTTCCCCTAGTAGAGCATTTACAATAGTGGGTGTATCTGTCTTTATGCACGGGTAGTGTTTTTTTACACGGCGAGAACGTAATTACACGCATTGATTTTGGCTGTGCTTGTTTTGATCCGTTAAAACCGCCTCTTTAGTGAACGACTGTTTGCGTTCTGTATTTTTTTTAGCCCACCAAAACAAGCTGGAGGAGATGATCAACGAGCTTGCTGTGGCCATGACGGCTGTGAAACACGAGCAGGAGTACATGGAGGTCCGGGAGAGGATACACAGAGCCAGTGAGTTCAGCACAGCAGACATACAGAGGGGGTTGAATTTCAGAGAGATAAATACTGATGCATGTCCATTTTCCCCTCTCTTCCTAGTCAACGACAACACAAACAGCAGAGTGGTGCTGTGGTCCTTCTTCGAAGCTCTCGTGCTCGTTGCCATGACCCTCGGACAGATTTACTACCTGAAGAGGTTCTTTGAGGTCCGGCGAGTGGTGTAACGTGTTAAGCGTCCCCCCCCCTCCTCCTTCTGTGTGCGCTACTGTTCTCTTCACCTCCAAGATGGTTACTTTCTCTTTAGAAAGGAGACAAGGTGACGGCCCCAATGCACCACGGCGTAATGGAGTCTTTTTTTTCTCGTAATTTTCTTTTCCCCTGGTTTATTCCATATTTACTAATGTGGTTGTATAACAATTGTATTCATTTTGAACTCAAAAACATTCTTCCCCGCCCCACCTCAGCCTTGTCATTAACAACCCCTTCACCCGCCACCATTTCTTTTACTGAGTAGTTGTATACCTGGATTACTATTGAATACATTGCTTATGAAGATGTACGTTAGCGTGAATGACCGTTTGGTTCAGAAATTTAAAGTAATGGGTGAAAATGGATGGGAATTTAACTTATAATGCGCACTGATGGACAGCCATGAAAGGGGTCAGGGGTCATCGTCGGACCGGTTACCGGAGCCTCTTCTGGACGATGACCATTGCAAACAGGACAAAAATGAATGCACCATTTAAAAGGCTTGAAACGCAAGGGATATTAATCAAGGGTCCCCATATAAGTGTGTAAATGTACATAGAAAGGCTTCTAGTGAAAGACCCAGTCAATAGCAAGCCATGCTAGATATCGCTGGTTTCACTTTATTATTTTGTCAGCACGGCTAAACAGTTTAACACCCTTATGCTCAAATGTATGATTTCGCCTATAATTGCCCCTGGAAGTTTAGCAATTTCAGAACGTTCACAAAATGTATCAGCTTCACATCAAGCCACTTCAAAGTTCTTGGAAAATAAATAATTAGACTTCGTAGTTCTTGAGTTGAAACTGCACTACTTTGGGTGTTATCCCAAAGCCAAGAATACCTGATATGTTACAAAGTAATCAATGCTAGGTGCTGGGTAGGCTGTAACCGGATCATTGTAGGTTCTGCTTTAGTTGCTTCTCCTTTTTTAAAAAAGTAATTTGGTTTGGGTGGGGGATTTTAAGTTATGAAATGATGGGCAGTTTTGGAAGGTATTTTTTTTCTTTCTGTTCCTGGAGTGCAACCATTGTGGTGCAACATTACCTCTGAAGGATGCATTAGAATTGCATTATTTTCACAATTGACAAAATTGTATCCAAGGCATTTCTAATACCACCTTTTGCACCATCATGAATGTTGTCGTTTTTGAATATGCCTCGATTTTGTACATCACTTTTTCTGGTGGGTTTGAGCAGGCTTGAATGCTTTAATGCTCTGTACTCCTACTCCTCCCATTATGTGATTTACATAAAAGAAAAGGTAATTGATCGATCTGTACAAATGTAGAATGTTTGTCCGTGGAGAAAAAAAATGGCCCAGATTTTGTAATAAATTCAAAATTCTGTAAAATCCTTTCTTTTTGGTTTGTTTAAAAATGAAATAAAAATGGTTTTAATTAAGGGCTATCTGCTCATGAATGTCACGCCGGAATCTTCCATTTCATAGTGCTTGATACAATTGCGACACACCAGACATAGACATAAACCAGGCACAGACCAAACACTTATCTCACAATTACAGTGAGATAAGAGTTTTCTGCGGCCCGCTTTTGGTGATTATTTTTATTTGGGTCTATCACAGCCTATACACGCATGGAAGCATTTGAAGCTTGCTATGAACAGAAACGTTTTCAAACATGTTACTCAATTTAAGGTTAACCACACCTTTTCAGTCCTTTTGAGTTAAATATCGACATTCAGGCGTTTGCAAACAGTTTCAGGTGCCACCTGTTCTGTTTATGCTGTAACAATATCTGGATAGCCATGTTCTGTGCAATGCATTAATCATTCTAACAAAGTTCATTCCCTCAAATACCTCATAATTCGTTCTCTCTTTTAAATGATCAAACAGTAACATTTTTTATCTTAGTCGCAAAAAGCGCCATCATGCCTAAGCTTTATTATAACTGGAACTTCTAGTCAATCAACTGTCAGTCCGTGTGTGCGTGTGTACGAGCGAAGTTCTCCATTCCTTTGAAATATAACATAATTGTAAATGCATGAATAAAGATTATTTCCTGAATAATATCTATACAATTCTTAAATTGTAAAGAAAATACAATCTAAAATAAATACTCGTATGGCATCGCATAATGTGATCCACTCTAAATTGTTTAAATACGCATAAATTACGGTTCATCCAACCACCATGTTGCTTTTAGTGTTTATGTCAATATAAAATGAAAAGGTGGCGTTAATTGGAAAACTTATACTTTGAGAAGCCTTCATTGAGTTATTCTGTTTCGACCCGGACGGTAAACATCCACGTACCGGAAAGGAGAGTAGCGTGGACCCATGGTGGAGGAGCAGAAGTCGTGAAGATGGACAACATAACAGAAGGGACGTGGGAAAGTTTACCTGTTAAACTAAACGACAACATATTAGAAACGCTCAGAGAAATGAAGTTTACGCATATGACACCAGTACAGGTACGGTCACACACAGATCAACACACTAGTGCTTGTTTCTCAAACCATTTAAACTGGTCTCCAGTACGAAACCCTAAACCATGATGCTCATTTATTTTTTCTGTAGTCCGCCTGCATTCCACTATTCATGCGTAATAAGGATGTTGCTGCCGAAGCGGTAAGTGTACACTAAATCTAACAATCTCCTTAAATAAATCCTATGTACCGTTTGATTTTGACATGACACCAATAAGAAACAGGATGTAACATGGAATAATCTACATTAAATGGACATAAACTAACAATCTGTGTTATTCCAGGTAACTGGCAGTGGGAAGACACTGGCTTTCGTAATTCCAATAATAGAAATTCTACTAAAAAGAGAAGACAAACTCAAGAAAATGCAGGTATGTCTGCGTTTTATATTTGGAAGGTTTTTTAGAAGAGAAACTGCATTACTATGCTATAACACTTATCTTTACACACATTTGTTTTGCTTTTTAAGGTGGGTGCATTGGTGATTACTCCCACCAGAGAGTTGGCCCTTCAGATCAGCGAAGTGTTTGAGGGATTCCTCCTGAAGTTCCCGCAGTTCAAGTAGGCAGAGTGGAAGGAGACCATTTTGTTTATTAGTGTTAAAGTTAACTTCATTGTCAATATTCAAATCCTATATAATGCATTAATGGATTACATTGTTCATTATTTGCACTCTGAAGCTATTTATAGATGGACTTAATATATGTGAAATCATGAAATGTTTCATGTATTGCGTCCGTATCAGAAACTCCCATGTTCATGTCATGTAATCTATGTCTTCTGTTTTTCCAGGCAGATTTTGTTGATTGGTGGCAGTAACCCAATAGAAGACGTGGAGAAGTTCAAAGAACATGGGTAAACATGACTAGCCCACAGTCTTATCCAAAACAATAAGACGTTTAGAATCAAACATGGAACAGTCAGGCTGCATACTGATCCCTCTGCCTTCCTCCAGGGCCAATATAGTCATCGCCACGCCCGGTCGCTTGGAGGACATGTTCCGCCGGAAGGCTGATGGACTTGATCTGTCCATCCTGGTCAAGACCCTGGACGTGCTGGTCCTGGACGAGGCGGACAGACTCCTGGACATGGGCTTCGTGGCTAGGTACACACTTAGGCCCCATCCCATTTCTACCCCTTCCCCCTTGTTTTGAAGGGGGAAGGGGAAGGGGTAGGGGGTAGAAATGGGATTGGGCCTTACAAACTGTTCGGATGTCTTGGAGAGGTTTTTGCATGTAAAAAAAGTATTGATTTGATTTGAATGCTTAAAGCGCTTTTATGGGGAACGTATTATATTATTGTTTGGAAAAATAACAATAAATAGAGGTTGGCTTAAATTTCAAACACGTGACATATACAAACATGTAGAAGAAACCTAAAATCTTAATTTCATACTTTAATCATCCAGAGCCATTTCTCAACTGATATTAAAAACTGAAGCTATTATCTTTAATAAGTTCATAATGGACTGTATTTTAACATCATGCCTACCCTGTTTGGTCTTCCTTCTCAGTCTGAACGTTATCCTGGCCTTCCTGCCAAAGCAGAGGAGGACGGGCCTGTTCTCGGCCACCCAAACCCAGGAGCTGGAGAAGCTGGTCAGGGCGGGCCTCAGGAACCCTGTACGCATCACGGTCAAGGAGAAGGGGGTGGCCGCTACCGCCACCCAGAAGACTCCCGCAAGACTCTGCAACTACTACTTTGTAAGAAACTAATTTCCTAAAGTAACTACTGCACCCCAAGTAACTAATATAAGTAGCTACTACACTGTAAGTAACTAATATATATTAAGTAACAACAACAATGTAAGTAACTAATTAAGTAACTACTCCATCATAAAGAAACTAGTATGAGATAACTACTACATCGTAACAAATACATTAAATATCTTATTTTAGCTATCTTTGTATACGGGGAATGGGTTAACAAATGTACTTATTTGGATAAAAACGTCTGCTAAATGCCCAAAATGTAATGTAAATGTCATATGTTAAATTGTTTGGCTTCGTACAAATCTTTTTCTTCCATTTTCAGATTTGTAGAATTGAGGAGAAGTTCAACAACATGGTGGCATTCCTCAAAGAGCACATAGATGAGAAGCATCTTGTGTTTTTCAGGTACATGCCATTCAGTTACACCGTTAAGTCGTTTAGAAGATGCAAAGTACAGTCAGAGCATTCAAATTAATTTGAGTACCTGATCGAGTCATGTTCATTGGGACAGGAGGCCTGCGTACATCAAGGTCAAACCCTGTGCTGAAGAGTTTTTTAGGGTTCAGAAATAGAACTCTTGATTACACTGACATTACAACGGTGAGTTGAGGTTTACAATGTCTCGTCCTCAGCACATGCGCGTCAGTGGAGTATTATGGCCGCGCGTTGGAGACCCTCTTCAAGAAAGCCGACATCCGCTGTATCCACGGCAAGATGAAAAACAAACGCAACAAGATCTTCGCGGACTTCCGGGCGCTCGAAAGGTTGGTTCAACTCTAGGCTCCGTAATGAGGACCCCAGATTTCAGTACATCTCTTAGGTCGTCATGTTAAAGTGTATGGGGAGAGCTTCTTAAGATGTGCATTAACCATGTCCTCCTGTACGGTACTCTAGTGGGATTCTGGTGTGTACAGACGTCATGGCCCGAGGAATCGATATCCCTGATGTCAACTGGGTCTTACAATACGACCCCCCAAGTAATGCCAGGTAAAGGACTACAATTCACTAAAGGTTTATTTGTTATGACAAAGATATTCCCCTTTCAGCTCTATGTCATTAATGAGCAGGTCGTGGTCAGGCATCACCTCCCAAGGATGCCTACAAGTAGACTGCAGACTTTGGGGTCTGAACCCAGAACCTTTACTACTAGTATATCCTATCCAGAAAAGGTTTGACTTGAATATGTTGGCGTTATCGTTGGTCTTATTGATCATTATGGTGTGTCTCGTCCTCAGTGCGTTTGTCCATCGCTGTGGACGTACAGCACGCATCGGCAATCAGGGAAGTGCCCTGGTCTTCCTGTTACCCATGGAGGAGTCCTATGTGACCTTCCTGTCCATCAACCAGAAAGTAAGTGGAGGAAGGGGGGCTCTAGAATAAGAACCACCTTTTTTAGGCATATAAACCATGCATTAAAGCAAGGTAGTCAGCCCTGCACTCAGGACCTCCAAGGATTTTGAACAATACCCAGTGAGCTACATATTCATAAATCTATTCAGGCAATATGGTTGCTCGGACCTTGCTTTCCCTCATCCCTAAACGGTTCCTTTATCTCCACCACGCCTCTCTTCCAGTGTCCCCTTGAAAGGATGGAGCCCATCGAGGATGTGATGGACATCCTACCCAAGGTGAAGGCCATGGCGCTGGCCGACCGAGCCATGTACGACCGGGGAATGAGAGCCTACGTCTCCAGCGTGCAGGCCTACGCCAAACACGAGTGTAGCCTCATCTTCAGAGTCAAAGGTGGGGGGGGTGTTTTCATGTGTGACGCGATGGTCGTGTGGCTCACTTAATATCTTGCTGATCTGAAAACGATCAGGATTAATGGATACACCCCACATGGTCTGATTAATGTAGGACAATTCATTTGGGTCTAGTCGTTCACGAGCGTAACCATACTGAAACACTAGTATGAGCAGAAAGCAAAAATAGAGGGAAAAGATTTAGTGTATGTAACTTTAAACACTAGCCTGATCGTCCAGCCTTCCTGTCCCCCTCCCCCCGCCTCAGATCTTGACTTTAGCGCCATGGCCAAAGGGTTCGCCCTGCTGCGGATGCCCAAGATGCCCGAACTTAAGGACAAGTCGTTTCCAGACTTCGTCAGGACGGATATCGACACGGACACCATCCGCTACAAGGACAAGGCCCGGGAGAAGCTGAGGCGGAAGATGCTGGCCGAGCTGAAGGAGCGCGGGCCGGCCCCGCTGGTCAGGAGGAACGTGGTGAGGAACACGTCGTGGTCCAAGCAGAAGCAGAAGCAGGACCGCAAGAGGAAGAAGTCTGCCAAGAGGCAGCTTGGCGAGGTACGGGACCTTCTGTGTTGACTATATAACGCTAAGGGGAACGAAACCTTTACGTTTGCCCTTGAATGTTCCTCACCGCTTGTTATTTGAAGGCTAAAATGAGGCCACCCCAAGTGGAAAAAGTACCTTGATTGGTAGTTGTTGATTAATGTCGATACAATGGTGTCAGTGGAGGCGGGTTTCTATCTAGCAGCTTAGAACAGAAGAAACCAGACATAGTATTTCGATTTTTCTATACCTCGAAATAGTAAAATAAATATTAATAATCTGCATTCCACTGAAAATTGTAAATGGGCTCATTACGTGTAATGAGTAACTTTAACCCGTATTTAAGGGTTAGAATAGGATTATGTAAATTTGAGTTTAAAAAGCGTACTGATCTCTTTCGTCCAATCACGCGACTTCAGGGTTCTGATGAGGAGGAGGACGAGGACCTGAAGGAGCTCCTGAACGACACCAGGCTGCTGAAGAGGCTCAAGAAGGGAAAGATAAGCGAGGAAGACTTTAATAAACAGATGGAGGACGTACCGCTGAGCTCCACCCAGACCGGATCCCCAAAGGCCACCGACGACGCCTGACCGAGCGCATGGCAGACTGCAGCCTTTTGCCTCCTACTCCCACAAAAGACTGACCCACTTTTCAAATGCACCCAAATGTTCGTTCTACTCACCATCACAACGTATAAAATCCATTTTGTATGAAAAATGTGCAACACAGATGAACAGTATTTGTATATGTTATTATAAAATGTGATACAATTTCGCCTTTTGTTTGTTGATTTTCTTTTTATTCGTAGAGAAGTTATAAATAAAGTTTGATCAATTCGTCGCTGACGGCGGACGGGGTGAGGACGCCCAGGTCAGTGAAGAGCAGGGTGATGAGAGACGGGGGCGTGTAGTCGATGACGGGGTGCTCCTCGGACAGGCTCTGGGAGCTCCTCAACGTGTCCGCCTTGTACTGGGGATGGAATGGGCGTTGAAATTAATACAAACTTAAATAGTAGTATCGCTTCTTTTTTTATCTATACTAAAATCCTACCATGTGTGAGGGTGACAAATGATCACAAGCCATTTCAAAATATATCTGCTTGTGCAACTCAAGTGGGAGCATCCAACCGGGTCTATGATGGTGGGATGACCCCAAACATGTACCAACTCCAGTGCAAGACCATGACGTGTCCCTACCTTGAACTTATCCGGCACATCCTGCTGATTGAGGGGGTAGAGGCGGACAAACTTAAAGCTCTCTGCCACCACGTAGAACAGCTTGTTGTGGGCCTTGGAGCACACCGCCATCTGGTACGTCCCGATCTACGCAGACACACATGTTAGCACAAGCTGCCACTTTTACTCTTCTTTATCCATTAAGTCACTAACCGATCACAGCTTTTAGCCATAGCAACATACTGTGACTTTTTATTATGGATCCATGTGATTCATGAGCAGGCAGGGAGGTCTACAGGGAGACCACGGGAAGAGGGTTTTGAACCCGGTCCTTTGGACTGGGAGTCTAGACCCTAACCACTAGACTTTGTGTGTGTGTGTGTGTGACGTGTGTGTGACGCACGTGACGTGTGTGTGTGTGACGTACGTGACGTGACGTGACGTGTGTGTGTGTGCGTGTGTGCCTGCCTTGTTGATGATCCCTCCGCTCTCCACGACTCCCTCGGCACCGACGATAACCAGGTCCACCTTCTCCACCACGGCGCTGGGGGAACAACAGAAACACCGCCGCATTCATTAGATCCCTAATAAGGAGAACGCGTTTTCTGGCAGCGTGATGCTCAAGGTCACCTCACAGAACAGTGCTAAAAACAACACAGCCAAGATGAATGAATAAACGAACACTGGGAGACGAGAGACACGACATGGGGGTCTGGGGTCAAAACAGGGATGGGGGTCATTTCGTTGACACGTTTTGACCTTGTATGTAATACATCCTCCGTAGAAAGTATTATATTGTGATGCATCACATCTATGTCTACTTTTATATTGTAGTGCATCACATCCTTAGAAATGTGTCATATCGTCATTTCTCCAGAAACATATCTGATACTAATATGTTTATCTACCCCACGGCAGCATCCAGGACCACGGTCACAGGAACGTCGAGCTTCCTCAGGGCTGCAGCCATCTGTTCGCTGAAAGACAAGAAATATCATTCAGGAAAAAAGGAGTCGTTTAAAAGGCAGTGGGAAACTTTGTTAGACCATTTCTATGTTTGCATCATTCAACCATTCAGCCAAGTGTGCCAAAAAATATATATTAACACTATTTGCTACTTAGTAATTTACCAGTGAATTACACATACATGTACCTGAGGAACAGGTATAGGTTAGAGCATCTTGCTCAAGGATGCCTACAGGTAGACAGGGGGCATTAGGGTTTGAACCCAGAATCTTTCAGCGGGAGTTAACCCAACCTCCCTACTACATAAAATACTTTCTTGAAAAATTGTCTATGACATCCGACCCCCCCCCCCCCCATAACCCCCTTTACACCCACAACGCCATTTCCTTCTTCCAACAAGACGTCCCTGATTCAGTGGCTTCATTGATAAACAATCCTGAGATATGACATTTAGAAGACACATTTGTCCAAAGGGGCATTCAACCATGAAGATGCAACCCAACAAGTGCAAGAATATTGAGTACATAAAATAAAAAAAAATAAAAACACAAAATGAGCAAAGAAACTTCTTCTACGATATAGTACGAAGTGATAGGGAATTATTTTTCCCGTATGGCCGGTGTGCCTGCCCTCACCCAGCTGCGTCCGGCTGGGACTCGGTGACGTACACCGAGAACCTCTTCTTCTCTGCCGCCGCCTTCTCCAGCACCCGGAGGACTACCCTGGAGTACGAGTGGGTCAGGATTTTCTGGATACAAAGGAAAAAGATTGGGAGCGTACGTATATGATCACACATCTGGTAAAATGGACAGACGAGGCAGAGACTCGAATGGCCAACCGCCTGCTAGGATCAGTAAAATAACGTTAAGTTCTTCAGAATCAGACCATGGGAGGATACAAAGCCCCTTTAACATGGGATTGAAGACTACTCCAACTCATTAGCCATATGACTGAAGGCATTCAGATCAGTGGTTATAGAATTCTTAATGTATTGGGAGAGAGCCTGTCCCCCCTGGATTTGCTGTTTAGCCTACCTCTGTAACACATGATTTGCTTCTTTGAAAAAAACTCACTGCGCCGTCTTTGATGAACGTGTGGCAAAGTTTGGCCACCTTGGCTCTGGACATGGAGATCTTCTGCAGAAACAACTCCCCTCGCTCCTCCATCACCTTTTTACACTGCGACAAGTCCTGGAACCACCACAGTTAAACCAGAAAACACTTCCATAATCAACAGAAGAATACCATTGGTAGGGTTCTAAAATGTATTTTCAGAAGGCGTTGAGAAATGGGCTGATGAATCTTGATGTTACTTCCATGCCAAACCTAACCTGAGTACGTAAAGAATATTCTTAAAGCTGCGATTGTGTTAATAAGCATCACTTTCACTTTTCGAGTGCACTTTACCTGGTGTTCCAACGATGTCAGGCTAATGAATCGTAGAAATAGTTCCCCCGCAGAAGAGACAGCCACGGAGGAGTCGACCCCCGTCAGACAGTCTGTAGCCGATGTCAGACTCTCCCTAAGCCCGAAAAGTGTTTCTCCTGAAAGTATAGGGTCCAGCGATATCCCACAATTTAGGTTGATGGCATGGTTGGTTGGTAGCATTCGTGCAATAGCATATGATACAGTATTTTAGTAATTGACAAATAACTAGAATTGGTAGACCTTGGTCTCTCTTGAGGAATTCGAGTAGCGTGCGGATGGCAGCTACTGCAGATGCCATATCGGGGTCTTTCCCCATCTGGGTCCTGAAGTACTCCACTAGCTCTACAGTAAGACAGTGTCAGGTGTTGTGCGATGGGTGAAAAAGTTTGTTGTCAAATGTATTGCGATGCGAAGAAGGAGCAACCAACCTTGTTCGTTCATGTTTATTCAGTACAACGCAGCCAGATACAGGAGCCTCTTGTATTGTATGAGAATTACGTCAGCCAACCAAACAATCTCTATGAATTGTAATGTGTCCCCCTGAACGTTTGACACATGCGTGCTAGACTTGCTCGCACTGTCGATTTCCTACAAATAAATAAAATAATTAATGCCCAATAAATAAGACTAACCCGATCACCGGAACTGATGTATAGTGTTTGTTTATCAATGTTATATCGCTAACTTAAATCCTGTACATTAGTTGTTTGACTCAAACAACCAACTCATCTAGCAGTGTTGTCCCTGCCGTCTCGCGCAAGTTGATGACGTGTGTGCTGCGTCAAAATCATTGACCAATCGAAAAAGATGGAAATACCTTCTTTAATTTGTCCATGGGAAATAAAACCATGAATACCACTCAAGTACAACTCAAGTTTTGTAGAGAAATAATAAAAAGTTTAAATACAACATTGTTGTTTGTATGCAAGCATAGACAAAAGTGAAGTCACTTTCCTTTTTGTAAAGAGCTGTAAAGTAGTTATTTTGCAAACAACTGTACTTTTCAGTACAGTTCACACGAGGCTGCAACGATCACACAAGCACTTACTTTTATTAATATTTTACGTTTCAGTCTTCTGATAAAAAAAAAGGTAAATAAACATCACCACCCATATAAAACTCTTCCCAATCCATTCCCTTCACCGTTAACCGTTATTCTCCTGCTCCTCCTTCATCTTGCCCGATGTAGCGATGTCCCCATACAGGCACCGCAGCTTCCTGGTGCTGTGGTCCTGATCCTCCAGGCTAATGAGGTGGACGTCCGCAGCGGTCAAGCTGGTGCACGGCTCCCCCGTCACCATGATGTCGTTGGGGCATAGCGAGTGCTTGAAGCCCGGCACCAGCTGGGGGAAAAGGCTTGGGTCCCCGGCCTGGAGCTCCTGCCGCTCCCTGACCTCCTCCTGTTCCTCTTGCCCACGGCGTGCTTCTTGAGGGCATGCAGACGCAGCCTCAACCCCTCAACCCCTCTCCTGACCCAGCGCTGAGTTTATGTTGACCAGGATGAAGTTGCTCAGGATGATAAAGGAGGTGGTAAAGAAGCGGGTGTGGCCGACGACCTGGGGGTCCAGTGCCTCCTGGTGGTCCGTCCACCCGTCACCCGTGACCATGCTGAAGAGGGTGAAGACCGCTCGGTCGAAGCCTCCACAGTGCACTGGGTGGCCGCCGTGGAGGTCCCAGAAACACTGGGCACCGATCAAGGAGACGTCCATCCCACTCTTCACGGTCCTGTAGAGGGCCATGAAGAGCGCGTTGACCAGGGGCAGGGAGGACACCTTGATGACCTGAAGGGAGCGGAGGGAGCCGATAACCCCCAGGGACTCCACCGTGCTGGACGTGTCCACTAAGAGTGGGGGGCAAGGCCATCACCAAGCAGGCAACAGGGCCTCCTCAAACAGTTGTCCCAGCTCTTTCAGAAGGGAGCGGGCTCCACCTTCAGAAGGAACGCTGTGGTGTAGAAGGCCACGAGCAGCTCGTCGGTGACCAGGAAGAAGCTGCCAAGTTGGAGCATCACTGTGTGGTTGGTTGAGGATGGCATCCAGGACGATGGGTCAGCATCATCCCAGCGTGGAACCATCTGGACCTGGTGATGCCCGCGCCGTAGTTGGAGAACTCAATATATCCTTTTGTGTCCTTTCATTTGTGGCCCAGTAAGAGATACAATGCAGGACGATCCGTCTTACATATTGAAAAGATCCACTTCTCTCTGCCTCTCTGGCCTCCATTATCTTCCAAGACTGGAGAAACAATTAGCCAGAATAATTTTCCTAATCGCTTGGGAGATATAACTGGTTGTATACGGGTCGTGTTCAAATTAATCACTGACACAGAACACATTTGAAAGCAATGTGTATTTGAATGAAAGCAATGTGTATTTGAATGAAAGCAACCTAACAGAAACACAAGCAGTAAAACACAAATGACAAAACAACTGTTTACACCACTGAGAATTCATTGAGATTTTCAGAGAGCATAACGCTATTGAGCTCTACTTGGACTAAATGAACACGGCTAGTGTCATTATTTCCGTTATTCGTGTTTTTACGGAAATTAATTATTCATGTTTTGTTTTGCCGTCTTTCACTTTCTACAATAGGACTATGACAAACCAGTTGCGGGGTCAATTTAAACTGATATAGGCCAAAATGTGGACGTTATATGGTGAAAAGTTATTATTGAAATATGAATAGCTGCAATTTCGATTTCACAATGTTATGGTCTCCTACTTTTACTGCGAACCAATATAACGTTTTTAGATGAGGCTTGTTCGTCTCGTATGGCATGCATGCTATTTTATCACAATATAGGACAATTCGTGAACACATTCAATCCAGTAAGGAAATGGGTGACGACGTAAGCATTCGCGACTGCATGCGCCAGTTTGGTCATGAAATAGAATAAACGGATTACAACAGATAAAGTTATTAATTAGTTTTATTGTAAATAACAGCGGCCGTCCACACTCAGTCCTAGTCTAGGTAAATGGACCGTCGATGCAGCACCACGGCTCACAATAAACACATCCAAGCCTTCAAATCGATTCCATATTCATAACAACCGAGTAACCAAAAACCTAAACAAGCACACATATTACAGCTATTTATCAGTTACGCATATTACTCGAGTAGGAGCAATGTCCCTCTTTGTTCCCGGATCACACACAGCGGGGTAAACTGAACGCCTCTCCCTTCAGTGCAGCTGCAGGCTCCCTTCTCTCTCCCTGGTCCCCGCTCCGCGCAGGCGCGTTGCCTCCTCTGTGCGCTGTGCTGTTTGCATTGTGTCTGAACTGCCGGCGAGCTTTAAAAAATATTATACCCACCACGGCAATGTCGGGCAGGTCGGTCCGCGCGGAGACCCGGAGCAGGGCAAAAGATGACATCAAGCGGGTTATGGCCGCGATCGAGAAAGTACGAAAATGGTAAGGGAAGGAAGAAAAATTCCACGCTTTGTTACCTAACACAAGAAAGGCTTGCTTGTTGCGGGGGGAGGAGAGGGAACGAGCGAGAACGAATCGGGGGATGAATTTGATTGAAAGGGTATTTTGAGCGCAATTCAGAGATGTACTTGCAACTCAGGTGCACTGGGGCGCACTCGTGCAATGTGGTACACTTTTGAGTTTAGGGAACTGTTCGACAGGGATGCCCCTTTTTCTGTGTAGATTTTTTTTTTTTTGAAACGGTTGAACCCAGTAGCCATTTCGACAGTCACATGAAGCCATTCCCTTTTTCCTCCTGCCCGCTGGTGTGCGCGTTTTTGTCAGAGCACTGTGGAGGCAGGGGAACGGCGGAAAACGTTCAATAACTCTCGCTTCGACACAATATGACGACGGCGCTGCCGGGCGGGAGTAGTTTAGTTCGTCTGGAGTTTTAAATGAAGCGCTTCAGTCGCCCTTTAGCTCCGGTGGAGAACCCGGCGGGGGGGGGGCCGGGGAGAGGGAAGTGAAGCTGCTCTGCACGGCTGAACACGCAATGACTCAGTTTTAAGGTTTTAGGAATTAAAACGCACCGGGTTTGATGTTGTGTTGGCAGATTTATTTTGGTGGACATTTGGAGTTAATGATGATCTTTGTGTGGGGATTCCCGCAGTTGTGTTATTCCGTGTTATATAGGGAATTGTCCTCCATTTTATGTGCTTGTTCACCAAAAAACTCCCCACTCACATAAGTCACTGTATCGACTGGAAGTTGCGCTCTAGTTATTTTTTTGGGTAACTGCGCTTTTGACGAATGTGTCGAACTTTTGACTTTAATTATGAAGCGCCTATTCAGCATAGGCTACAGACGTGAGAATTTATACTTATCTTTTATCTCTCAGGGAAAAGAAATGGGTGACGGTTGGAGACACATCTCTGCGTATCTACAAGTGGGTCCCAGTAACGGAACCCAAGTCAGCAGAAGATGTAAGTTGGCATCTGGATGAGATTTGTTGACATTAACGGTGTGATTAAAAATAATGCACGTGCTTAACCCCCGCTCTACACACACACACACACACACACACACACACACACACACACACACACACACACACACACACACACACACACACACACACACACACACACACACACACACACACACACTTGGATAGAATAGCAACTTGTGATTTAACTTAATTGTTGCATGATGTTTTGTACTCCTTTTCTATTATTGATAATTTTACCTGAGTCTTTGTTTAGTTGGACACACGCAGCTCAACAGCGTTTGTTGATGTTGTCTTTTCCTGTTTTTTCTCTTTTCTAGAAAAGCAAAAATAAGAAGAAGGGCAAAGACGAGAAGTATGGCTCGGAGCTCACCACGCCGGAGAACAGTTCGTCCCCCGGGATGATGGACATCCATGGTGAGTACATTTTTTGAATATTCTTTGTACAATGTCTGTATTCCCGTTTACATAAAACTTCATCTACATACATTCAAAACATTGTTTTCACTGACTGTCGTGAATAGACGACAGCATGTTGGCATATGTCGCTTGATCATAATATCAACTCTTTGTATCATGAATTATGTGAAGAACTTTTTGACCCTAGTTTTGTAGTGTGTTGTTGCTAATATTGCATCCAAACAATTCTGACACATTATGAGTCATTTTTGTTTTCCAATGTAGTCTCCTCAAGAATACTCCCTTTGGTAAAAAGGTGTCCCTTAGTCTACCCATAGGCACCACTGAGAAAGATTCTCTAACTCAGGCCTGCCGAAAGGCCTCCTCAAAAACAAACACTTGGTCAAACCCATCCCTCCTTGTGTTTATCGTGTCTCTCAGACGACAACAGCAACCAGAGCTCCATCGCGGACTCGTCTCCGGTCAAGCAGGAGAACAGCTGCAGCACCAGCCCCGCACCAGACGCCAGCACCCTCTCCTCCCACCGCGACAGCGACGCCAAGACTGACCAGAGCCCCGACAGCAAGAGAGGTCCGAGACACACACGGCGCAAACATATGAAGACACAGAAAAGTCCTTTTCACCAGGGAACCACAAGGGGGTGCTAAGTAACAGAAATACCGTCTTAGCTTGGAGCAAACAAAACCTACTGCATGCTTGCGGTTCTTTGTACCAGTTTGGCGGTTAGGTTTCACTAGTTGTGGTTCAAAAGCCTAAAGGTGTGCTATTGTCTGGATGTGTGTGTTCAGGGAAGAGCCTGCCGTCATCAGACAGTTCGGAGCGGGCGGCCAGTGTAAAGAGGGACGGCGCGGCTACGGACGAGAAGCACTCCCCAGACAGCAAAGCCTCTCAGGTATGGAGCGCTGCATGCGTCACACTCCAGCCTCCATGGCCGCCTGTTAACAGCCGGTCTCTGCGTACTGGTCCCTGGTCATGCTGGTCCACCTGGTGTGAGATGGTTCGGTTTAGTCGTAGAGAACTGGGAAGTGTTTTTAATTGATAATGCTTTGAGTTCTAAGTGTGTTTTGTGTTTGTATCATTTCTGATCATCTTTTTTTATTGGCTGCAGATAGTCCTGAAATTCAAATGCTTGTGCATAATTGCCTGCCTTGATCTAAATCTTAATTTTGAGACAATAACATATTTCATTGATAGTTTTTTTTATACTTTTGATTTGAGAAATAACATATCGTTGTCTGATTTCTAGTATTGTTGTGATAACATTTTTATAAAGTATTAATGATCTGATGATATTTTTTGCATATCATTTGTCAATTAACGTGTGCAACAATGTGATTGGCAGGACCTGGAGGAGGAAGCCCCGCCCACTAAGAAGACCAAGCAGGAGTCTCCACCGCAGGACTTTGAGGAGAGCTAGATGACTCTTCAGCGGGTCTACCACCCCTCCCTTTCTAAACGTCCTCCATTAACTTTCTTCCTTTCTTTCTTTCTTTCTTTCTTTCTTTCTTTCTTTCTTTCTTTCTTTCTTTCTTTCTTTCTTTCCCCCCTTTTCCACCTGAACAACTCGGGAGAGAATCTCTCCTCGTGTTCTGCTGTTTCCTCTTCCCCCTCCTCCACCTATATCCCCCATCACCACAACACCCACCCGGATGGATAATACCTCTACTGCCCACTCACCCTACCCCATCCCCCCCTAACCCCACTCCCCCTCTGTGCTTCCTCCTATCTTCTCCACACACTCACAAAATGCCAAGTGAAGCCCTGACTCCTCCAGGCTTCCCCTCTCCCCCCACCTGCCCCGTCCCCCCCATCCCCCGCCCGTCCCCCCGCCCGCCCCGACCGACCTGTGAGACGGGGTGGGATGGGGTGTAGGAGCAGGGCTGCCAGGCCAGAAGAAGAAGAGACAAGCTGACCTGCATCTGTGATTTTAAAAACAAAAAACCTGAATAAATAACAATGGGGCCGGGGCTTTTGACACTTTTAGATAAAATCAGCAAGAGTAGGGGTCAAAGGTCCGACTCCTGTCCCTCCCCTCCACCCACCCCCCTTTTTGAAAACATTTAACTCTTTAATGGTTTAGCTTCGGGATGCACACAGAGGCTAGCCTGGTTATCAGCGGCTCGTAGGAAACCTCTACAATCCTCCGTGATGGCCTCCTGGCAGACTTATGTACTATTACTGTTGTTTAGGGAATCGTTAGGGTGTTTCTCAGGAGGGTCAATGCACTGTTATGGTATCTCACAAGTGATCACAGATTGAGTTGCTGCTGTTAGTGGGTGTGTCTTGTTCTCCATCCATGGAAGGTCACGTTTTTTTTTCTTGACTTATTTTTTTTAATGAACCTAAGTTCTCATTCAAAAAAGGAAGGAAGAAGGGGTACTGGTTGAGGCTGGCATAGGTACCGCAGGTGTGCCTTCCGTTTGATTATGATTAAGCGCAATTTGTTAGGTCATGAGCAATTATTTTTTATAACTTACGATTTTGTGCCATATTCTGTCTGTTTTTTGCTCAGAACCATTTCGTCATTGAATTGTCTGAGCTAAAATTTATAATTGTACTTTTTTTGCACACATTTAAGACTGGATTCGGAAATGTTACACAAAACCCCTCTGGCTTGTGTTCTGTATGTTAGTTGTGCGGACCAAAGGAGTTACAATTCATCTTAGGGCATTTTGTCTTTATGCATACGCTGGTTAGTTATCAGTTTCACTACACCGGTCGACTTTATTAACGACTTCCACTCTCTGACTTGTGTATATATCACTAGCTACACTTGACTATACTCGCAGTCTCCGTAGATCCACGTAGTGTCGGGTCTATTTAATTACCCCATGGCTATGCTAGTTTTAGCATCCGTTCCTCCCTTAAAGGTGCTGTCTTAGCGGCTGAATCCATTCATATTCCTGGCATCGTCCATTTGTTTATCCTTTTCATTCGTCATCGACATCAGTGTGAAATTTACTTGAAACTACCCCGTAAGGATTCAGGCCTTTGACCTCAAAATGTATAACCTCAAACCATATTTCTTTTTTTTTTGATTTAGTTGAACACTTCCAATGTGTGAATAATCGACGTCATCGCCTAAATCAACAGTAAAACTGACTTTAAATAACTTGAGCAGATGATATAAGTCTCATGGATGGAGAAATAAGATACGTACAATAAAAAAAGTTCTCAGTTTAGAAGATGGATTAGCATATACCTCATTCCCAGTTGTGCAGCGCTGGAACTTAAAATGCTATGTATTGACATTAACACAGCATTATTTACTCAGTTAAACAAGAAATCGTACTTCTGTTGTAGCTTTCACCTGATCGAGCCGATTGCTTCTAGTTTGCTGACAATTGTGCGTGTGTGTGGGTGTGCGTGTGTAGAAACAAAAACAAACAACAAAAAGATCTGTGAGATATGAAACCTTGTATGTTGTTAATGGGACCATGTTTTACTTTAGATCTTGTACAGATTTATAGTTTGGTTTGACTTATTTATTCCATCAGTAGTTGGTTTTTATCATGGATTTGTTTTCTTAATAAAAGTCACAAAACGTTTCCATGGTGTACATTTTCAATTATCTAATGGACAGCTGGATTACTTTGTAATCCATTTATATATTCCTACCATGCATTTTGAATACAGCATCTTTCATATAGGTTATGTTATGCACATAATATACAGAAAGTATAGGGTTTTTATATGAAATGTATTGTTTCAATTGTTAATATGTAATATAGATATTTTTAGTATTCGGTAGGGGTGAGAAATAGGTTAAGATGTTGGCTCTGTCAAGGCCTTTCCAGGTAGATTAGGACCAACCTTTTGCCAACTCTGCATTAGTAGTAGTAAGGCAGAGAGAACAAATGGTGAAGGAGGATTTGTTTGTAATATAACATATGACAACGCATTAAGATTGACGATATTTATATGCAGTTATACATATAAAACAGTTAGAATTCGATAAACATCCAAATATCGAAAAGGATTCAGGACACTTAACAGTGGCAAGAATCAATTGATGTACCATTTCTCAAAGTGTTCTACATAGAAAACAACCGTTACTGACAGAAAGTACACGTGTTTAAGTTAATACTATTACAAGAGTTCAAACACAATACTGGGCAGAAAAACACAGTTAACATAAATATATTTGTGCCGATGGCATTTAGCAGAGGAAAAGATTGAATCTGACAACCATGTGTGTCAAGAGTCACAAAGCTAATGTTACATTGTTAATGTAAGATTCAATAAGATCTATATTTGTGATTTTAACGTGGAATTTCTGTACACCTAACTCCAAAACTTTACTCAAAAAAGTTGTTGTTTTTTCAGTCCACAGGCAACATAAACATGGATGGCATCTCTGAACTATTCTAGATTTGATCTATACAAGGAACTCATGAGGGAAGAAAAATAGGGTGTAGAATTTGTAAATTGAAATCTTTAAAGTGGAGTGTGCAATACTAGGTGAGCAGAGACTTCTAGTTTGAGAATTGTCTAGGACATGCAGTGTATTTGTGCTAAGATCCTATTGTCACTACAGTGACACAAGAAGTAGTATTAGTTAGTTTATATATCTATACATGTCTGAACGACAAATGAAAAAATACTAAAATTGAATAAATAAAACAAAAGAGAAAACAAAGCAACTTTTGAAAGGCCTATGCTGGTATAATACAACTATAGTTGTCTCGAATGAAATGAGAGGAAATGGTTAATAGAGCGTCAGACACTGCATGGTGTAAAGCTGTTTTAAGTTACTTGTTTGTACACAGGTCAATAATCCACGAAATACAGGTTATTGTTATACGTTAACAAGAAAAGTACAAAACAGAACATGGCAGTTAATTTTGTTACCTGCTGTTTTACCGCTATTTAACTGGAATGTTTTACTTTTTGTGCTTATCATTCCTCTTTGCTTTTTAGTTTTTTCCGCGCATAAACGATTCCCAATCGCAATCAGACAAAAGCGGTCACTCTTCTTGAATCTAAAAAATAAATCAAGAAAAAATTAAAATAGAAAACACATTAGAAACGCGCAGCACGACAACATATTCGGATATCGATTATTGCACCAGAAGCAGCATATTTGGAAAAGTGTTCTGCGTTGCATTCGGTCCAGAAGAACCAGTGGAGTGCATCTTATCCCTGGTACTCTGGACACTAGGTAATATACATTAAATACAGTATAAAAAATAAATATGGAAAATCTTTTTGGTTGTGCAGGATCTAGCGTTGCACGAGTTAGACTTGTAGAAGGGGGGTGGGGGGGGGGGAGTTGTTAAAAACTACAATCCTACTGGGTTACATGGACTTAAGGACACCAGCTTAACACGTCCGGTTACAAAAGCTTGCAGGAGGGAGACGGGGAGGTTGCAGGGAATGTTTTCTCTTGAAGGTTCTGGAGTGTCCGTGGAAGGGTTCCGGGAGGGGTTCTAGAAGGTCTGGTCGTCGTTGCAGGCGGCGGTGGCGTGGCCGAAGACCTCGCAGATGTCGCAGTAGGGCCGCTCCACGGCGGGGTTGCCGTGGTAGGCGGTGTGCGGGACGGCGTCGGGGCTCTGGGCCTGCGTGGGGCAGTCCTCCGTGTCGTGGAGGTCGAAGCAGTCGCAGATGTCGCAGAAGAGCCTGGGAGGGGGCTTGGTCTCCCGCTTGGACAGACCCCCGTCCAGCCTGGAGAGGACGGAGACACAAATGTATTAAGAGCACATTTGGAGTACGGGGAAACGCAGCCCGTCTGACAATGAAGTTCACTTTGAGCTTGACAAGGTGCGAAGGGACTCTTTTTTTCAATGTATTTTTTATAGGCTTTTTTTGTGCCCTCATGGACAGGACACTGAGGGGAGACAGAGAGGCAGTGAGGAGAAGAGAGGGTGTGACGCGTAGCATGGGACTACGTGGGCGACTGGAGCTCATCAATCCACCCCCAGCCACACATTTTAGTCGTGGTTTGTGGATAAATGGAGAGTTAATAAAATCAGTACTGATCTTTAATTAGATTCATAATGCGGCCCGTTTAATAGCCTGGGCAGATGGCTTACTTAAATAGTCTCCCTTTAAGGCCCTGCACCACATTTCTGGTTATTTCTAGATCAGAAAAGAGATTTGTGTCTAGACTGGTGTAATGACTGTGTTACTACCAGAACCACGCTAACTAATGCATTGTTTACACAGCGGCTGTACTTTATGATCCGTCAAGAAGTTATTTTTTGGCAAGCGTGTTGCTTAGTAGAAGCCACAGCCCTCTCTCGAAATGCATTCTCACTTGGCACCCTTCCAGGCTGAAGTTTGGCAGTCCAGACACAATCTGTTAAAGGAAAAATAACACGTCTGCCTCAGAGGAAATGAGCTGAGGGGGGAAAAATGCAGTTCCCATTGGATCGTCAAGCAGCATAGCGTAGTGAGAGATCCTAGGTTTGAGAGATCCCAGGGTTGATCTCCAATGTTCATGGCCCAACCAGCGGTTTCCCACCCACCCGATCCTTAACCACTTGTATTGTGATGCCCTGTTGAGTGGCGTTGGCTCAAAGTGTCTGCTGCTGAAGGACTCAAACAAGGGGTCTCACCCGTCGGGGGCGTCGTTGCCGTTGAACTCGGCCAGCGCCATCTTCTTCAGCTTGACCTTCAGCTCCTCGTTCTTGCGCTGCAGGTCCACGATCACGCTGTTCAGGAAGTTGATCTGGACACCGAGGGGACGGAGGTCAGGTCAAGTCAAGCCCGTTCTGTTTGGACAGCCCCCCCCCCCACCCCTCCCTGACCCCTAGTCAGTAGGGGCAGTAGCTCAGGAGGGAGGGCGGGTTGGCTGGGAACCGCAAGGTTGCTAGTTCAATCCTAGCGTGCCGAGGTGTCCCCGAGCAAGGCACCTAACCCTAACTGCTCCCGGCGAGCTGGCTGTCGCCTTGCATGGAATGGATGATTGTCAGGCAATATTAAAAGGCGATACTTTGGATAAAAGCGCTTTATAAATGCATTCAATTGACCATTTACCCTAAAAAAGACCAAGAGAACATTACATTCTAGATTTGGATTTAACTTACTGTCTGCGAAAGGAAGGTAAACACAAGAGTGATCTCTGAGTTTAGCCCATCACTAGTAAACCTAGGAGCAGTGGGGTATCACCCTAACACCGTGAAGCCATTATGCTTGAGGGAGCTGCGGTCAGGAGGTTCTGAAGCTAAGGGGGAAAGTGTAATGGAGACATCTTCATACCTGTCCCTCAGCAAACTCCTTCTCCTCCCTCATCTGGTCCATGGCGGAGTCTCCTGGAGAAGCACACGTAGCATAGGCCCGTTAAAATAACACGTTTTGCCCTGGCAAATATGAACCTTTTAAGGGCAAGTCACATCAACTATATAATCTTCACTATATCATTATTGAAGTTTGTGTACTTTTATGTACCATTCAGTCAATTACCATCCCCAATGTTTGCAAAAAAGTAGGCATCATTGATTCACCACTGATATAGCGATCAATCGGGTAGCTGTTGCTATCTCGTAGTTTTATGCTCTCACCTGTGAGTTCAATGTCCTTGACACTGTCTCCCTCAGAGTTCTGCCTTCCCATGAGCCTTTGCTCCAGGCTCTGCACGCGGCCCATGAGCTGTGCCTTGTCTCTCTCCAGCGTCTCCACCGCCGACCGCAAGGTCTTCGCCACGGCCTTCTCCGCTCGCAACACCGCAATCTAGGCAGAGAGACGAGTGTGGCGTTAGCACAGCCATCGCATGGACCGTCACGGCGTCCCACTCGCACCCCTACCCCATGATCTGCTCTTCCTCCTGGTGCCTCGTTGTTCCAGTGTGTGTCACCTTTCGGGAATTCTCGTTCTGTTCACACATGCTCCTTATATATCCCAGTTCCCTAGTCATGCCTCCCGTTTGTCAGTTGTCTTTCTTTCACCCTTCCCGGTAAGCATCTGTCCCATGCTCAGAGCACCTGCTTTGGAGTTGTTTAATCCCTGCCTTTGGATTTTGTCACCTACTTTGCTTATTTCCACAGTTAGAAAATGACCAAAAATACGTTTTCTATATTTAGTAAGCCAAACATATTTGCCAAAAATATTTAACAAATATAATTAAGGCTGCTTTTTCTATAACTGAGTTTGTTTGGTGGGGCTAAGTACCCAACTGGTTGTGAAGACATGCATGATTTTCAACCATTGATTAAAAACAGAGTAGATTATATTTTAATCAGACTTTGAAAGAACACAACACACTGGTGTTGCGTTGATGCCTACTCCCTGACCCTGAAGGATCAAATTACAAGCCGTCTATGTGCCTATTTTCCCGCCCATTCCTGTAACTAGGCAACAAGGTCCGATAACAAAACAAAGCCATCGGAGTGATCCACGTACGTCGGTTGACAGTACTTCCTGTCTGTGTACCTCGTTCCTCAGGCTCTCCAGCTCCCGGTCCTTATCGGAGGTCATGAGGTCGCTTCCCCTCGAGGTTTCTTGGTTCAACATGCTTTCTCTGCACAGATCAAAACAACGGGAAAAACATTGGCCCCCCTCCTTTCTCCTTTTGAAAACATTAAACCTGGTAAAGGTGTAAAAACACCACCACTCATTAGGTGGAGTTATGAAGTCTCTGTGACATTTCAAGTGTCTTACTGCGGTAAGTTACGTATTGTGACTCATAGAAATTATAAAATAATGTTTCATGGCCATAAATCTTAGTCCTTTATTTCTCCCACAAGCAATTTTACACAGTCAAAGTTTTAATACTGCTAAAAATGCTGGCAAAACATCTAAGTGCTGAATAACAACAAAAAACATCCCCTGGAACATTAACAAAACGGTATAAAAAAATAATATCCGTAGTAGCATCTCTCTCTCTCTCTCTCGGTCTCTTTCCCTCCCTCCCTCCCTCCCTCCCTCCCTCCCTCCCTCCCTCCCTCCCTCCCTCTCCCTCTCTCTCTGTTCTTTGTGATGGTGTCTTACCCAGCCCACTCCCTCTCTGTTGTATTGATAGAAACGTTAACAGTTCATTCATGAGGGCTTGTCCCTCAGAGGCAGTGCCAGCAGTCAGTCACGTCTGCACTAGTATAATAGATTAAGGAAGGCTGCCCGGATGCCAGGGTCATTCAGTTCACATCTTAAGAAGCCATTACTCTTAGTTTCGATGAGACTCACCTGTCTTTCATGTCTGATGGTTGACTGTTGGAGTCCTGGTGGAGCAGAGGAAGGACACATAAATACGGAGGTATTTGTAAGCAGGATTAACACGCCTGAGCTTTACTGAGCGTTCAGAAACAGCAGGGAGCCGGCTCTCTCCTTCACCTACAGGCGGTCTTTACACGACAACTAGTACCACCAACTGAACACAATAGAGCTCATCTCAAAAGGGCAGAAAAGCCCTTCATTTCAGTTAATAATAGTAATAATAATAATAATACATTTTATTTCAGGGCGCCTTTCAAAACTCTCAAGGTCAACTTACAGTTTAGACAAGCAAATATAATTAAAAAATAGGCATTTCAACATAATATAGAACATGTTTTATATCAAGATAAAAGATAATGAGGCCATAATACTGTGGTTAGTTAAAAGGTACTGGGTTCAATTCCCAATGTCCACAATCTACATTCAGGCCTCCAAAGTTTAATGTAGCTCCATTCACTGTAAGTCCCTGTGGTTCAAAGCGTCCTCTATAAATAGTATATGTAATATGAATGGGCATTACCTTGTGTGGCTGAGTGTTCTGTGAGGCCAGCTTAAGTTCCTCACTGAGGGAAGAAAGGGAGCATATGAATGATATTAATCGTGTACACAAAGTGCAGCACATTAAACTCTCCCTCACACACTCCTCTCTGTCCAGCACCGCCCTGACCAGGCAGGTTACAACTGTTTAACCAGGATGTGGCTGCCACACACACACACACACACACACACACACACACACACACACACACACACACACACACACACACACACACACACACACACACACACACACACACACACTCATGCACACGCACACAAACACGCAAACACACACACATACTGTCTCACTAATACAAACACATACACACACACACACGCACACGCACACACACACACGCACACACACACTGTCTCACTCATGCACACACATAAACACAAACACACACTCAAAGAAACGGCTGAGATTATAAACAATACTACTGTCCAAACAAAAATACTAACCAATATTTAGTAATTGAACTTGACATTTGTCATTTGCCTCGGGTTGAAATCCCTTAGTGCCTACGAGCACCGTTTAGTTCAAAATGAACACATTAGTTGCCAAGCCTTTCTTGTGTGTTTTATTGATGAGACAAAGTCTGAGTAAGACACCACACAGGGGCGTCCAGGACCTTCACTGAGGAGATGGAGGTTTAATAACCAGGGGCTAGCGCCTCTTCTATATAATCAGGCCCTTTCTCTCTAGTGCTTTCCTCCGGGCCGGGTCCAATACACCAGGACAACGGTCTCAAAGCGGCTGCCGGTCCCTGATTGATCGGCCCAGAGCCCTGACCCCTGGAGCCCTGGGCATCACACCCTGCCTCAACATGGCTGTTTACTGTAGCTTTCTTCATCGTTGAACCCTTTTGTTGTTATTATACCTCTCAAATGTATCGCTGTGATTCCGATTTGTTCATTTAACATCAGTTATATATTGCGTATGCATTTATGCATATGCAATGTAACAGACACGTGAATGCACACGCGCAAACAGACACATGGGTAAACATGGGCACACGCAAACATGGGCACACATACGCACGCACGCGCACACAAACACACACACAGTGCGGTCGTGCTGACAGGAAGTGTCTGTGCCAGGCGTCTCTGGGAGGAGCGGCTGAGGGGTTACATAATGCCCCCAACAGAGGGAACGATGGAAGTGGACGTATTATGGGATGGAGTTGGAAGCACATTGTCCCACACAAGACACATAGCACACTGTTCTCCTCATCACCACGGAAGGATGGAGCGGTTAGGTTGCCGTTAGCAACCTCAAATCAATGACAGCGTGTTGACATTGTTCCATGAATGAACTGGTTGTTGATTGGTTGACAGCAGAGGAAGAGCCATATGGGATGATGCTGTGGCTGACTGTTAGGAGTTATGAGTCGGTTCTACAGGAGGCTACGAGTGCCACAAGGTGCCCGTCTAATTCAGCCAATCAGAATTCAGTTCAAGAGTTATGACATCAAAGCCCTCGGCTCCGATGACTCAGAGGGAGGTGTGTCAGAACGTTGCTAAGGGGCATACACACACACACACACACACACACCTATGCTCATTCCAAAACACACACATACAAATACACACACACACACACACACACACACACACACACACACACACACACACACACACACACACAAACACACACAAACACACACACACACACACACACACACACACACACACACAAATACAGAAGACTAACATGCGCAAACAAACCCACAACACTTATGTATAAACACAACAGGTTAAATTTAGTGCTGAGTTAGCACTAGCGGTACCTTTACCCTGCGAACCGTCTAGTGCTCCCACACGCTTTTCATTCAGGATGCAATGGTGCTTTTAGTATCAGGGGGGTTAAGGTTAACAGAGAGGCGGAGGATCAGAACTTACATTTCTCTACAGAGCTGCTCCCTGGAGAGGCTGAGCTCCTCCTGGTACTGGGAGTTCTGCTGGGTCAGAGCCTCCAGCTGCACCAGGACGGACCGAAATAGAAGAGAGGAAAGGGGGTCTGAAATATCAGAGCAAGTTCAATAAAGCCACTGGACAAGGGTGGTGTTTAACCTAGTGCAACAGCTCGGAAGGAAACTGATTTATATACATCTCAGACAGAGCTGTTACAGTAAGAGACCTCCAGTAAACAGGCTTTGTTTAACAGATACCAGGCAAGGCGAGCAGGATTTCCCAACATTCATATGAATATATTCATGATACAAACATTTTAAAATTCAACCGTCTGTGACAGGAAGCAGATGAAAAGTCAAAGACATGCACTAAAACACTGATCTTATTTCTGTATTGTTCAAATGGCTTTTATACGTGCAAAGTAACCAACTCCAAACTAGGACTAGTCAATAATTCATTAAATCAGTCTGCACTCCCCTGTAATCCTCATGGAATGAAATCAATTCTGAATCATTTGTACTTTCCCTACACAGTAATATAAAGCTTTAAACATTCAAAGAGCACACAATTATATACATGCACAATGTAAACAAGAGATTATTCTTCAAAAAGCAGCAATGAGTGTGTGGAACACTTCATGTTTGAAGCATGTAAAACACGCTGCAAACATTACAATTAGGGCAGTTAGCAGACGCTTTTATCCAAAGCAACTTACATCGCTTAATACACACATTGACACACCGGCGACAGAGTCAACCATGCAAGGCGACAGCCAGCTCATCAGGAGCAGTTAGGGCTAGGTGTCTTGCTCAGGGACACATCAACACTCATCTAGGAGGAGCTGGGGATCGAACTAGCAACCATTCAGTTACAAGACAACTGCTCTACCTCCTGAGCTAAGCCGACCCAAACATGAAAATAACTCTCAGTAACCTTAAAAACTCCACTCCCACACACACACACACACACACACACACACACACACACACACACA
>NC_044066.1:10440529-10443029 GCF_902167405.1 Gadus morhua | reverse complement strand
GACTCTGCATAGACCAGGACGTCTCAAAGCCCTAGCCTCTCATATCTCTGTAGAGACCAGGACATCTCAAAGCCCTAGCCTCTCATGTGTCTGTACAGACCAGGACGTCTCAAAGCCCTAGCCTCTCATATCTCTGTAGAGACCAGGACATCTCAAAGCCCTAGCCTCTCATGTGTCTGTACAGACCAGGACGTCTCAAAGCCCTAGCCTCTCATATCTCTGTAGAGACCAGGACATCTCAAAGCCCTAGCCTCTCATATCTCTGTAGAGACCAGGACGTCTCAAAGCCCTAGCCTCTCATGTGTCTGTACAGACCAGGACGTCTCAAAGCCCTAGCCTGAACCTGCTCCTTGTGAGACTCTGTATAGACCAGGGCTTTACAAAGCATGACCAATATGGCGGTGCTATCTAAAAGTACCATTCCAGCTGAGGTAAAGTGACGAACATAAAAAACAGTGTTGCAGCTTCAGGGGCTACCATGCTGCACGTGTTCATGGGCATTCGCTCCACTGGAAGCACACACGTCTTTTTTGCATAACATCCAATTTATATAAGCATTCAAAAAAATGTGCATAGATGATGATTACGTAATGTTTGGTTGAAGGCTGACAGCATAGTAATGGAAATAAATAATATATACATTCAAAACATTCACAGAAAAATACATTTTAATAAGAATGAATGGCAAACTCACTGTTGAAGCGAGAGTTTATGATATGGTTAGGGTGGATCTGTTTCTCCATACCTGGGACTCCAGTTCCTTCTTGTCCTGCTCCAGTTTCTCCAGAGTTTGGGACATCTTTTCTGACTCCTCCTTAACCTTAGAGAACATGGATTATTAATAAATTATGACTCAGAATGGTTTCATTATTCTCTTGTGCTTTGTTCTTCTTTGGTTCAAGAATGAACTAGAACTAGATCAAGTGTAAAGACACAACCAGCCAAATACAAATACATGCAAACCACATTACCTGCATCATCTGTTGCTGGAGGTCCTGTTCCCTCCGCTGGCTCTTCTCTTTATCTGATTGGCTGTCAGCGCTGGCCTGTTCTATTGTGTTATCCAGCTCTGTCACACACACAAATAATAAAACAAGGATGACCCAATGTTTACACTGGAATAATCTAATAATATCACACACACTGTCACATCAGCATCCCCTCTTCCACGCTCACGGATATACAATTACAACCTGGAATGGATTTGACTGTTTCTTGTTTTTTCCCTGGAGTCTGTTTACTACTCACCCATTACTGTATTGAGATACTCAGTTGTAAAAAAAGACAGCAAATGAACAAATTGCGACCAGGAATGAGGTAGATGATGGTATCTTGTATATCACTTTGTTATTAAACCAGCCATGACTCTGATACAGGACTGATACAAAAACAACAACGATGAATCCTAGAATAAGGAGGTCCAGCTAATGCGCTAACACACGCAGCCAAACAGAGAACGTGAGAACCAAAGACGTCAGAGTGCCTACCTTGGACCCTCTTGCCGGCTCTCTTGCTCTCATCCTCGACCGACTCCAGCTGGTGTTTCTGGAAGGACAAAACAAGACGAGACGTTCCAGTGTGGGGCCAGGGCTATCGCTGGGCTAACGAGGAACAGGGTTCAGCGTTCATTGTCAAATCCCAGCCAAGCTGACGGTGTGCACCAAGTATGTGAGAGGAGCGGGCTTGAAAGACTCATCGCACCCGGGTGGGGGGTACTTTTTTAACAAGGCCCCGCGAGCGCAAAACACATAAAGCACGTACATAACCAGAGAAACTTGCACCGGACATAACAAGATAGTTTCACTTCCACTGCTCCTTTTGCCCTTTAAATTATGACTATCATTTTGTGTCATTAGTAATCATTGTTATTTTTCTCACTTTTGCACAGATTAACCAGTTTCCCAAAAAATATGATATATCAGTCTATTGATTTTGTCAGTTTGTATATAAAGTGTTTAGGATACATTGGTGTGCGTGAGTCTTTGTGTGTGTGTGCGTGTGTGTGTCTCTCTCACCAGGTTATTAAGTTGATCTTCTAAGGAGACTTTATCTTGCTCTAGAGACTGAAGCTCCTTGCATCTGCTCTCCAGATCCACACTCAGCTCACTAATCTGTAGAAAGTATTGCCATTTTATAAATGCATTGAGTACAGTACAGTAGTGGCGATGCAGTGTATATTATGTGTACAATACAATACAATACAATACTTACTCTCTCTCTCTCTCTCTCTCTCTCTCTGTCTCTCTCTCTCTCCCTCTCCCTCTCCCTCTCCCCCTCTCTCTCTCTCTCTCTCTCTCTCTCTCTCTCTCTCTCTCTCTCTCTCTCTCTCTCTCTCTCTCTCTCTCTCTCTCTCTCTCTCTCTCTCTCTCTCTCTCTCTCTCTCTCTCTCTCACACACTGTGTATGTGATGTCTCTCTACCTTCTTCTCCTGGGTCTGGGCGTGGGTCTTGAGGCTGCTGATCTGCTGCTGTGTGAGTGACGCAGTGGCGCCCTCTGTCTG